>NC_092775.1:10124742-10424742 GCF_047496795.1 Chiloscyllium punctatum
TACTGAACCAGCTCCACAGTATTCCATGACTATCCATAGGTCTGTGTTCTTAAAATAACTTCCATAATACTTCACCACATGAGGGCTGTGGAGAAAGAGAAAGACTGTTAAAAGTCACAGGATGCTACACATAACTAAAGAATAGTTAGTACAGTGAAGAGTCAGTAGATCTAACGATTAGGACCAAGAGCTTGAATGCCCGAAACATTGATTCTCCTGCTCCTTGGATGCTGCCTTGACTGGCTGTGCTTTTCCAGCACCACACTCTTGACACTGATCTTCAGCATCTGCAGTCCTCACTTTCTCCTAGTTGACGGGTTGAAAGGCCTACTCCTGTTTCTGTGCTCCACATGGAATGGTGAAACACAAGGAAACAACTGATGCAGCTGATCAAGAATAGACTTTGATGCATTTTTTTTGTTCCCTCAGTACAAAATCTCTTGTTGTGCACTGTCACTGCAATTAGGTTTTCACTTTAAAAAGTATCAATCAAGGTGCGGAGCCACTGGCAACACTTTGTGCCTCACCTGTCACACTGCTGCATGATGGAAATCTCTTTGATAATCTCCTGCAGGTCCGATTCCACTGGGACCTGCTTGATTGCAACCACTTGGCCTGATTCTTTATGAATGGCTTTGAATACACTGCCATAGGACCTAAGGGAGGGAACATAAAGCATTAACATTAATCCAGCAGTACAGATTTAGGCCAACCTATCTGTTCTACGCCTCCAATAAGAGGGAATGATTGCAACAATCTTTGATACCAGTCTTTCCCAGGGTCCTTGATCATTACATTTCCCCCACCTCTCAGCCATAACAGGTGATCAGACAATTACATCGGTCTCTGTCACTGTTACATGCAACCTGCTTTCCAATAGGGCAACAAGGTGGCTCAGTGGTTAGCACTGCTACCTCACAGCACCAGGGACACTGATTCAATTTCAGCCTCAGGCAACTGTCTGTGTGGAGGTTGCACATTCTCCCTGGGCCTGTATGGGTTTCCTCTGGTGCTCTGGTTTCAAAGTCAAAGATGTGCAGGTTAGGTGCATTGACCATAGTGAGAATTAGCTGTGGGAAATGCAGGGTTAGAGGGATTGGGGAGATGGGGGGGGGGGGGGGGGGGGGGGGGGGGGGGGGAGGGGGAAATGTGTGGATTTGGCGGTCTGGGTGGGATGATCTTCGGAGGGTCGGTGAGGAACTGATGGGCCAAATGGCCTGCTTCCACGCTAGAGATTCTATGATTCCCTTTTCTCAGAGCTTAGTACAACTTTCACTTCAGAATCTGACACTAGAGGAAACAGAGGGGAAAAGCCACATATCTAACTACAGTGCTCAGTGAGATTTGTTATTATACACATTCTCCCAATTGTTCATATATCAATCATCCATTATTTTTATGCCCCAAAAATAAATAAAGTGCAGTTAAAAAGAATCCTTCAGGGTCTCAGAACAAAATCTTTTACAACCTTCAGATTACTTAAATGCAATCTGTGCAGTAAACAGGAAATGCCAAAGACAACCATGAGTCTTTAGTAAAGCTCCTTCCAACAGGTAGCAGCTTTGCAACACTCACTGTTTCTGTTTATATACAAAGTAGACAGTTAACTCTATTATGAATCAACGAATGAGATTCCACAGTCCAAATAATCAGCACATTGGTGTTAACAAGATCCATTTGCTTTTGGCGACTGATGATAAAACTAGCACAGCCCAATGTCCCTTACTAACAGGTATGGGGTGCAGTTAGGAAAACTTACTGAATGGTAGAGATGCTCAAAAGGCCAAATAGCCAAACCTTGCTCCTAGCTGCTATGTTTCCATGTTTAACTCTTTTAATCCCAACAATTCGTAACTCATCCAGAAGCTGTAAGCATTTCACAAAAGCCCAACTGTTGGCATCACTGTCCTGTATCATCAAAGAAGTCTCAGTGGTATCTTGTAATGCAGTGATTATTGACACTAAAATGGGCAGAAACAGGTATTGACGTTGCCACAAGACTGACAAACAGAATGAAAGGGAGCGCTTACACCAGGCATGGCTTTATTTAGTATCAAATCATGGAATCCATACAGTGCAGAAAGAGACCATTTGGCCCACTGAGTCTGCACCAACCCTCTGAAGGGCATCACACCCAGACCCACACCACCACCTTATCCCTCAACCTCACATTTACCAAGGTGAAAGTGAGGACTGCTGATGCTGGAGAGTTGAAAGTGTGGAGCTGGAAAAGCACAGGTGGTCAGGCAGCGTTCAAGGAGCAGGAGAATCAACATTTCGGGCAAAAGCCCCTCCTCTTCATTCCTGATAAAGGACTTCTGGCTGAAACATTGCCCCTCCTGCTCCTCGGATGCTGCCTGATCTGCTGTGCTTTTCTGCCATCACGCCCCGCATGTTTACCAAGGCTAATCCATCTATCCTGCACATCTTTGGACTGTGGAAGGAAACCGGAGCACCCGGAGGAAACCCATGCAGACACAGGGAGAACATGCAAACTCCACACAGACAGTAACCCAAGGATGGAATTGAACATGGTTCCCTGGTGCTGAGAGGCAGCAGTGCTAACTACTGAGCCACATTGCTGCCCTCGACATCTCATCGTGAACCCTCAGTCATTCCAGACACTTGCTTGTTCTTTTACTATGATGATTGGCTCATAGGTGACCATTGTTGTGTCACATTAGAATGGGTGAATATACCAGAACCGTGGCAATGGCTAAAACCAATTCAGATGCTGCAGTGGGAATCAATATCAACTGTTAAAGGGATTGCAGGGAGCAGAGGCAGACATTAGACATTTTTCAAGGTTGGATGCCAAGACAGTAGAGATTTTCTTTTGAAATGAGGTTCATCGCTTTATAAATAGAGACCTAAAACAAGGAAGTTATCGTAAATCTGTATGAATCAGCACGAGGTGTAGGTTGAAGTATTATGTCTAATACTTGGCACCAGAGGAGGCCTGTGGGGTTATAACAGGTTCACAGATAACGGACTTCAGCGATAAGAAGCAATTAGGGAAACTGAGGTTATTGTCATTCCAGCAGGTCTATTTTTTTCTAATAAGCCATCCATTCAGAGATATTATACATCTCTGGAGTGGGTTGGACGCAAACCCAGGCCTCCTGACTCAGACATAAGGATCTCTTCCTTAGAGCAGATTTTTAAAAAAAATTTTCCAATCAACCTGATCAGAGTTGCTATCGCACCCCTCCAGTGTAGGTCAGACATGAACACAGACCTCCGGGCTCAGTGATTATGGGCTGTGCCACTGCACTACAAGCCCCCTAAATATGTTTGGTTATTTTCTGCTCAACCTGTTCAGAGATTTTATTACAGACCTCTGGAGCAGGTGGGACTTGAGCACATCTTCCCCTAAGAGGTAAGGACACTATCACTGTACCATAAGTGCCCCTCCCATGGATCAGGTTTATTTTCCAACCAATCTGTTTAAAGATGTTATTGTACTCCTCTGGAGCAGGTGGGACTTGAACCCAGACCTCTTGGCTCAGAAGTAGGTACATTACCATTACACCACAACAGCCCTTCCTTAGACTGAGTAAATATTTTCCAATTAACCTGATTAGATTTGTTAATACATAACTCTGGAGCAGTGACCATCTTGGTCCAGGAGTAGGAACACTACCACTGTGCCATAAGAGAATCCTCCTTAGAGCAAGTAGATATTTTAATGGACCTATTCAGATTCGTTGTGACATTTCTGTTGTAGGTGGGACTTGGACCTAGATCTTCTAATTCAGAGTAGGAGCGCTACCACTGTGTTACAAGAGCCCTTTCCCCTGAGATTAGGGAGAGGTGGAATACAGCTGTTCAAATGAAGATAGATAGGGAATAACTGTTCATGTTCAGTTGTATGTAAGAGCACTTGTAGATATTACAAAAAGCAGCTGTTCCGAGTATATGAAAAGGAGAAAAAAGCAGCAGTTGCCAGTGACAAGAAGGTCAGTAACAAGCGTTTAAGGTAATTAACAAAAATGCCAAAGAAGATGAGAAATATTTTGATGCGGTGACTTGTGATGACTTGGATAGGTGATCAGTGATTCAAAAGAGAAGTGGAAGACTACTTGGGGAAAAGGACAGGAGTGAGTGGGACTATTTGAATAGCTCCTTTTAAAGGGCAAGTGCAGGCACAATCAGCTGAATGACCTCCCTCCCTCCTTGTTTCACCGTTCTGATTCAGTATCCATACTGCTTATCCTCTCCTTGCTTTGGTGAGCAACAACCACCTTTACTGGGCTATTTCCCTGAGCCATCCTGGGAATCGATTGCACAGAAATCACTTTGCTCATGTTTTTGATCATTCGGTAAGTTTGTAGCATCATGTTACTGGGTGATAACAGTAATTATTTACTTCTCTGTACTAGTGAGTTTTGAGAAGATTTGTAGCGCAGGTTGAGGTTCTGAATGTAGGTTTGCTTGCTGAGCTGGAAGGTTCATTTTCCAGCAAACCTACATCCAGAACTTCTCTGCACTTGCCATTTCAAGTTTTTAAAAATTTATAAATTTGCAGGAATACTTGATCAACTGGCACTTTCCTGGTCCCATAGTTGCTCGTTACTGTTTGCTGTAGTTTGGACAGTTCTTGGATGGGGAATGGTTGCATAGAGTAATGAGCCTGACGAGGCGAGAATATAGTCACAGTGTATAGAGAGCTAGAGTACAGGTTGTGGCCCATCGAGTCTGCACAAGCCAAAAGCTATTCTACTCCCATTTTCTCACAGTTAACTCAAAGCCTTGTATGCATCCATCAGACTCCATCCAAAGTTATCACATTTGGATTACTTTAGTCCCCAAAAGAAGCGCTGGCATGAAACCCTGAAGAAGTTACTTGAAACTAAGTACATTTAAGCTCAGGTACCTAAAAGCTCCAGGAAGCAGCTATCAGCATTTCCTGTCCAGGAGTTAAAGTCACAATTGCCATAAGCTTATCAAAGTGTATGAATTTTGTTTTCCCTGGAGTGGGTACGGTATAAGGGTGCTTTGGATCATACTTTCACTACACTAGATCTTCGAATCTGTGCCACGGTAAATTGTTTGGCTTATTCAATTTTATCTTCATTTCTTTTGGTTAATAAACTTTTGTTTCATTGTTAAAACAAAACCTGCAACATTGCATGCATTTGTTTCAGTGAGAGACTACCTTGTTAAAAGCAAACAAAACTTAATCTAGGAAGCACTTCAACGCATGGAGGTTCCGAACTCTCTGCCACAAAGGGCAATGTTACTTTTAAATTGGAGATGAATAAGTTTTTACCAAGAAAGGTAAAAAGGGGTATGGGCCAAAGGCAGGTAAAATGAGTTAGGCCACAGAGCAGCCATGATCGCACTGGACTGCAAAATAGACTCGAAAAATTGAATGGCCTAACTTGGTTCCTATGTTTCAGCTTGGGACCTGACATGTTCAATGATAACATTGGGATTATAGCAGTGTGTATACCCCCAACAACAGAGCACTGCAGTAGTCCAGGACAAAGCAGCCGGCTTGATTGGCACCACATCCACAAGCATTCACTCCCTTCACCACCAATGCTCAGTCACAGTCGTGTGTACTATCTACAAGACATACTGCAGAAATTCACCAAATTTCCTTGGACAGCACCTTCCAAACCCACGATCACTTCCATATAGAAGAACCAGGGCAACAGATATACGGGAACACTACCACCTTCAAGTTCCCTCCAAGTCTGTCATCATCCTGACTTGAAATTAGTTGCTGTTCCTTCACTAACACTAGGCCAAAATCTTGGAATTCCCTCCGTAAGGGTACTGTGGATCAACCTACAGCATGTGGACCTGCAGGGGTCAAGGAAGTTGCAGATAACAGGTACTTAACGTATTTCAGTCCCTGGCTCAGAGTAGAACTCTCAGCCAAGACACTGAGCTGAATGTCTGGAATGACACTCTAGTGCAATGATGAAGGTGGTTTGTACTGCCAGAGGTGACATTTTGTGGATGCGACCTTGTCTGCACACTCCAGTGGACATAAAATTTTTATCCCTTAACTAACACCAGCAAAAGTTATCATCTGGCTACCACTTTGCTGTTTGAGAGAGGTCTATGTAGAACCATAGCACACAGACTGCCTTGCCTGCACTGGCTTTTTGAAACAGCTCTCCAATAGTCTCAGCCTCTGCCCTTAGCCTGAGATTTTGCTTTTCCCCTTTGCATATTTATGAATTTGTCTTTTGAAAGTTACTGCTGAATGCATTTCTACTGCCTTTTCAAGCAAAGCACTGCAGATCACAATCGAAAACATGTTTAAAATAAACACAACAGCTCCTTATACATTACTTCTGCACTCATCTAAAGGAAGCAGTTTTGACTACAACATTAACACTATGGGCCTGCTGATAACTTTCGCAATAGTACCAACAGAATAAAAAGCTTGCTGCAAAACGCACTTGCTGACAAATGCGGAGGGTGTCCATTGCAGGGTTTATTAGCACAGCCTCTCTGCAAAACCCCTGATCTTTCCTCTGCAACAGGAAACCCGCAAGCCAAATCTAGCTACAGTTTAAGGGAAGCTGTCTGACTGTGCCTTCTCCAAGTGCAACTGTGTTACACAGTGAAAACAGAAGCAAAAACACACTAAGATCCAACCCCTGAATTCCAGTGTTTGTCAACGGCTTTTCATCAGGGCGAGTCCAGCCATGATCTGGGTATACTCTTCAGAATAATGTCCCTTCATTTTCAATTAATGAAGATGAAAAGAGGAATTTTAGGCAATTTGCCCTAGATCAAGTTCTCTGCAATTCTGCTGTGAAGCTACATATTAAGGAAGAGGCCACAAAAAAACGTGGGTTTAAGTCAGGTTTATAACTATCAGTTTTAGTTAATCCACTCCCTTCCTTGATCTGATGTGGGCAGACACTCAATGTTTTGGTAGGTGCCAGCCAGAGCTCAGCGAAACAGGTCCAGCCTCGAGTCTGAAGGTTGTGGCTTGAGTACCACTCCAAAAACTTTCAACACAAAATCTAGGCTGATAGTTCAGCACTCCCTGGTTACTGTGCTGGAGTGTCAGGAGGTGCTTAAAACTTAGACCCGTCAGGTGCTCTTTGAGGCAAATTGGGAAAGCTCTCCTCCTCTCAACTTTCAAGTCTCATCAACACAGCAAATAATGGCAACACAGTTAATGCAGTCCTGCCAGCATGGATACAAGTAACAGCAATCAGACACAACTCTGTCAATAAGCTTAATAAACTTCAATGACAATTGAAATTATTCATCTAGTCTCCCGTTCAGTTCTGCTAAGGCTACACAGCCTTCACAGTGCATCACGAATTAAAAACAACATGCTCCCAGCCCTGACCCTCTGTCTGACCCCGAAAGACTATCTTTTTAGTTTCTGTATTTATGACTGCAGACTGAATTGGAAAAAGAATGGTGTTAAAGCTAAAGATTGCTGAAGGATTGCTACGCCTTTTAAAAGCAAGTCACATGACACTCATCATAAGTAGCTGCTGATTTAAGCAGTAGTGGAAGCCGAACGTGTAGATAATTTAAGAGCCAAGGGGTGTGTACAAATGGATCTTTGGCTGGCAACAAAAAGCTAGCTGATCTGTCAACTAGTGGCTAGTTTTTGATGAAAAGACTTTCTGCTTGTGATTGGCACCTGGATAATTAAACAGCTGTTCACATTATATATTAATAATCTGGATGAAGGGACTGGGGGCATTCTAGCGCAGTTTGCCGATGATACGAAGATAGGTGGACAGGCAGGTAGTAATGAGGAAGTGGGGAGGTCTTATGAGGAAAGGCTGAAAGATTTGGGTCTGTTCTCATTGGAAAGAAGGCTAAGAGGAGATTTGATAGAGACATACAAGATGATCAGAGGATTAGATAGGGTAGACAGTGAAAGTCTTTTTCCTAGGATGATGGCATCAGCGTGTACGAGGGGGGCATAACTACAAGCCAGCATACTGACAGATTATAAATACACTTAAACATGCTGTAATCTGTGATGCGTATATGATAACACGATGCAATTAGATTATAAATATATGCATTCATCCTGTAATAAGACATGAGACAGTATAATGACATTATAGCACAAATAAGTGTATTTATAATCTGTGATGTGTATATGATAACAGAACACAATTAGATTATAAATATATGTATTCGTATTGTAATGAGACAGTATATTGACAGATTATAACTACACTTATGCTGTAATCTGTGATGTCTATATGATAACACGATGCAGTATGAATGTGATAATCAGAAGCAAATGGATCTCCACAAAGGCAGAAGGTATCTCTTTCCTCTATAGTAGGCCTGAAAATAGACAGTTTATTTTCCCTTTCCAGTTGATGAGGGCTTTTAAATGACATTAAGCAGGGGCCAGTCACCCTGTGTCTTCGTTAAACAAGTAAAAAGTACTAAAGCAGCATTCTGCTAAGTACAAGGCTCATCTCAGCAAATCCTGCAGACAGGGCCCTCTGAACTATCTTCCCAGTCTTTCCTTCTGCCCAGAACACACATTTTGTGTGCATTTGTATGTGTGTACAGAGGGCTGTTTATATGGGATTGGAATTTTAAGTATTAGACTTCTTTATTAACGTCTCATACTTGTTTATCTGTAGCCAGAATCGATTCATTTGTAAAAAATAATAATACTTGTTAAGTGTAGAAACCTGGCCCATGCTTTCTGACCTTGGTCTAAAAACCAAGTAAACCAGAGAATTGCAAAAACTTTCATGAAATCTTTAACTTTTATTCCAACTCTAGGAATAGTGGGGCTTATTTCTTGCTTGCTACCCCAGTGAGGCATTTCACAATAACAATCTGCATTTATAAAGCTCCTTTAATACAATGTCACAAGGCTCTTCATAGATGTTTTTTTTAAATGGCACTGATCCCCAAATTAGCATAAGTGATCAAAAGACAGATCAAAGAGGCTAGCTTTAAGAGATACCTTAAGTGAGGAGAGGCAGACAGGGAGGCAGAGATTGGAGGAAATTCCAGAGTTCAGGTCCCATGGCTGCCAATTATAGAATGAAAGATATTGGAAATGCTCAAGAAGCCAGAACTAGAGGAGCGTAGAGGTTGTGGAGTGGAGGGTTGAGGGAGGTTCGAGAGAAAGGGAAGGGAGCAATTGAATACAAAAGTGAATTTTAAGTTCAAGGTATTGTTTAAACTAGGAGATCCTGTAGGTCAGGAAACACAGTGGGCATTAGGTGGTTATACAGTCATAGAGATGTACAGCACGGAAACAGACCCTTCAGTCCAACTTGTACATGCCGACTAAATAGTCCTACCCAATGTAGTCCCATCTACCTTCACCCGGGTATTAAAATTCCCTTGAAACAAGAATAGCTGAAATGAAGACTTGGTCCATTGGTGCTGTGTGTATATGTTTTGGTCTTAATGTCTACTCCTATTCTCAAACTACATGGTTAATTGGATTGTGGATGATCAAAGGCAGGAGTCAAAACCCCTTGGTTGTCAAATTAACGTGCGGGTGCCTGAGTTTTGAATACAATCAAGATAGCAGACTGCGATTCTGGGCTGGAAAATATTGAAGTAATCAAACTTGACAGTAACAGCAGCACAAATGAGGGTTTCACTACCAATAGGCTGAGAAAAAGACAGGAAATAGCTACATAGTTGGAGACTAGAGCAAGGTGGTCAAATAAACAACACTGAAACAAAGATTTGCATTTAGGCAGCACTTTCCATGATATCACTAAGCTCAATCAGGTGAGTCAATCAAGTGTTTTGAATTAAACCCCGTGTGGGACGGCAGGAAATACAGTAGTCAATTTGTACACAGTATGGTCCCACAGCCAGCAATGTGATAATGATTTTTTTTTATAAATGGTACTGTTTGCATGACAAACCCTTATTCCCATAGCATATCCAGAAGTTACATCAAACCTCAGCACACTAAGATGACAAGTAGTAAAAGTTGATGCTCCCAAGTAGGGAAGGGAAGGGACACAAGGATATTATTATATTACGGTAAACCCATTCTTTTCTATAAAGCCATTGTAAATATGCATTTCTTTTGGAATGAAGTAGTTTGAATCAAAATAAAATGTAAAGCCATTTAAAACTAAGGCATTCATCTGAGGGTTGAAAAGAAAGTGGTTTTAAATTCAAAAGTTGCAGACATTCCAGACATCACATGTCCTGGGAGGGCTTTCCGTAATTTAAAATGATCTGGAAACATGTACTGCAACACATCTCTTGGCATTTATTTTTCCAGACAAAGTTCACAACCAACATGGATTAAGACTTCAATTAAGTCAGTCACTGTGAAATTGCACATGTAGCACTCTCACTACCAAACCAGAAGGGAATGCTTTCCAGACTCATTCCGGGGATGTGACCACAGAGCTTAGCCTGACACCCATGTGTACTGCAGAGCGAATGCTGCACTGGAGAAGGTGCAGTCTTCTGGAGGAGTCATTTAACATTGACCCTGCCAGCTTTCTCAGGCAGATGAAGATGCTCCCGTAACGTTAATGAGAGAAATAAAGTGGCTGTTCCGGTGACCGGGCCTCTGTCTCTCAACAAAGACAATTTTGTTTTAAAATATGATCTGGCCATTATCACGTTGCTGTTTATAGGGGCTTGCTGTGCACGAATTGGTTGCCTCATTAGCTACATCACAACAGTGACAATGCATCTAATATACTTAACTGGCTGTAAAACACTTTGACCACGCTGAAGAGGTGAAAGGCATTGCAAGTCTCTAACCTCTTCCCAATGTAACAGGAAGGGACAAAATCAAAATAGGTGAGACATGTATTTACAAAAATAATTCAGACCGTAGGAGCTTTTAGCGTCAGTCTCTGTGCTGGAAGACAGACATAAACTCAATTCATGGAAAAAGATGCGTAGTTAGTTTAGCATTGATATTAAAGTCATACCGCATGGAAAATGACCCTTCGACCCAACTCATCCATACCAACCAGGTCTTCTAAACTGAAGAAGTCCCATTTGCCTGTGATTGGCCCATATCCCTCTAAACCTTTCCCATCCATGTACCTGTCCAAATGTCTTTTAAATGTTTTAATTGTTATCATTTAACCTTTCCCCAAATTTGATCATGAAATAATTTCATCAGTCACTGTGGGTCTGTCAAGGAGGGGATCAAATCCATCTGGTGAAACCATGCCTCTCATTCTTTACTTATTAGTAAAATAGGTTTAAGGATTTTACAGCTAAGAGGAAATAGTTCATTATTCAAGCCAAAGTCACTGATCAGGACTTAGATAATTCTTGTTCAAAATGCTCAACTTTCCATGTCTATATGAAATACATACAATTATAAAACATAATCATTAATTGAAAAAAAAATCAGAGGTCGACAACACAGAAAAGTATCCTTCAGCCCATCAAGCCTATGCCCATCAAAACAAGCGCAGAACTATTCTATCCCATTTTCCAGCATTTGGCCATAGCCTTGAGTGCCTTGGCATTGCAAGTGCACATCCAAATACTTAAATGTTATGAGGTGTTCCACCTCTGACACACACAGTTCCAGATTCCCACTGCCCTCTGGGTAGAAAAGAATCTTTCCTCATGTCTCCTCCAAACCTCCTGCCCCTTATCTGAAAACAATGCTCCCTGGCCACTGATGCCTTCACCAAGGCAAAAAAAAACACATACATACTAAAAATAATCAAAAGGAATGCTCCAGCTGGAGGATTTTGAAAACAGTCGATGAGCATGTTGCCAGGGTTGGAGGATTTGAGCTATAGGGAGGGTTGGACTGGGCTGCCAGAGGAATGGTGAATTGCAACATTTAAAAGGCATCTGGAGGGGTATATGAATAGGAACGGTTTAGATGGATGGATATCTGGTCGGCATGGACGAGTTGGACCAAGAGGCTGTTTACATGCCAACATCTCGATGACTCTATTTGCCACAGCAAGCAAGGTCACAGAAGGAATAATTTACAGTACTTGAATTGAATTAACCCTTTCCGGCCTACAGCAGCCCAAACATTATCACCATCTTTTGTCTGCTACCATTTTACCTGGGGTCACTGCAATATTGGTTATACGACTCTTCTCCATCACATCTCGTCAGTTATCCATGCATTCCTCTGCCAAACATGTTGCTTTTAAATCTCTCCTAGGACCAATTGTGCGCACTTGCTGGCTAGCAACATGTCTAAGTCTTGAATTTGTGCAAACCTACTTCAGTTGTAATTTGTAGATAATAAACTGAAACCTGCACCTTAACATTCTGCAGCTGCAAGGTTTGAGTAGGTTGACTTTCAAGGGATGTACTGAAAGAACAGCCTGATGGAATCAAGAATTATAGGGGAAAAAAAACAGGAAGGTGGAGTTGAGGGGTGTTCAATCTACCATGACCTCATTAAATGAGAGAGCAGACTCAATGAGCTCAATGGCCTCTGATCCTAGACCTTACAGTCTAATTAAGGACCACTGAAAGCAGATCCTCAATAACCGACTCAGACAGACCCTCTGTGTTGGGAATATATAGGAGGCAATTCAGTGTGACCTACTACAGAGTAGAATGTTTGAAGTTATACAATGGAGGAAGAACAGGGGTATTTGACTGCTTTTGCTGAATATAACTGGTGATTGCGGAGTAGATTTGGCAAGTATTTCTATTTTTGAATCTTTAGAAGTCAAGTTTTTTTTCTCTTTTTCTGAAAAATGGCTAGTTAGGTGTGACATCGACACTGGTATGTTAGAAAAGGGGTAAAAACAATAAAATGTTAAGGGTGGGGATTCTTCAGTATATGGAGCAGGGATACAAAAGGGAGATAATTAATAATACATAAAATACACTGGGATGGCAGTTTGTGTGGTACTTTGCAGCTGCAGTATGTGGGAGCTGCTGGACACCAAGATGATCCACAGTGAACACGTCAGTAGCAAGAGTTTGTGGTTCAAGCAACGACAGATTGGAGTTGAGGAGCTGGAATCCAAGCTGCAGACACCAGGAAGGTGGAAAGTTATTTTGCTCCAAGAGATGGTCACATGCTTTAGATTAGTTAATTCAAACTTATTCTGTGATCAAGGACAGAATGGTATGTTCAGAGGCAAGACAGGTATGGAGACCAAAGGGAAGATCTGGAGGAATTTCTGTCCCTACAACTATCCAACAGTCCTTGCAAACTGCAGATGACAGTGGGGTCTCCAGGCAGGATGACTGAACTACCCATTGGCTACCTGTACAACAATGCATTGAAGTAGTGAGAGGAAGTAAGAATATAGGAGTGGTAGGGGACAGTATAATTAGGGAGACAAACTATTTTCTGCATCCCCAAGCATTACTCCCAAATATTTAGCTGCCTGTCTGGTACCATGGTTAAAGACATCCCCCAGGACCAGAGGGGAACTTGGAATGAAGGAGAGAGATCCAGTTTTTATTAGTTCCACAGCTGATGAGAGGTTCTGCTGAAAGATTTTTCACAAACAAAGGTTAAGAGTTTAAGCAGAAACTCAGTAGTTATAATCTCAGGGTTTCTACCCAAATCATTGCAGACTGACAGTATTTAAAGACAAGTAGTTAAATGTGTGGCTTAAAGATTGGTGTGGGAGAAATGGGTTTCAGTTTGAGGTACAATCACCAGTACTGGAGTAGAAGAGTTCTGGTCAGACAGGCTTCATTTAAACCAATGGCTGGGACCAGTGTCCTGGAGAATCAAATGGCTAGGGAGGTAGGGAGGGCATTAAACTAATTAGGGAAAGAGGGAATGCATACATTAGAAAGCAAAAGCATGTTGTGGCATTGTACAGCAAATACTTTGAAGATGATACTCAGAATGGGAATACGAGTATTGTAAAACTTACAGATTTGTGGTCACTATTCCCAAAGGAATCCCCCACTGCAACCTCTACCACCTGGCCTGGCTCATTCCCCAACACCAGGTCCAATATGGCCCCCTTCCCTACTTGGACTATTGACATACTGCTCTAGAAAACTTTGCTGGCTGCTCCTTACAAATTCTGCCTGATCCAGACCTCTGACACTAAGTATATCCCAGTCAACTTTGGGAAAATTAAAATCTCCCATCACCACCCTGTTACCTCTACATCTTCCCATAAACTGTTGACCTATTTGTTCTTCTACCTCACGCTCACTGTTGGGAGGCCTGTAATACAGCCCCACCAATGTAGCTGCACCCTTATTTCTCAGCTCTACCCATAATGCCTCACTGCTCAAGAACTCCATCGTGTCCTCCTTTAGCACAGCGGAGATAATATCCCTGACCAGCAATGCAACATCTCCCCCCTTTTACTTCCCTCCCTGTCCTGTCTGATGCATCTATATCCTGGAACATTTAGTTGCCAATCATGCCCTTCCTTCAACAAATTCTCTGTGATCACAATAACATCATATTCCCATGCACCAAAGAAGCCCTAAGTTCATCTGCCTTACCCACTATACTCCTTGCATTAAAGTAAATGCACTTCAGACCACCAGTTCCTTTGCATTCATCTGCTCTCTGCCTACTCTTCCCCTTGGTAATGCTAACTTCACGATCCTTTCAGTCTCTAGTTTCCACCTCACTGTCTCCTAGTCTTCTCTTCTGGTTTCCAGCCGCCTGCTACATTAGTTTAAACCCTCCCCAACAGCAGTAGCAAAAACTCCCCTAAAGACATTAATTCCAGTCTGGTTCAGGTGTAGACCATCCAATTTGTAATAGTCACACCTTCCCCAGAACTGGACCAAATGTCCCACAAATCTGAACGCTTCTGTCTTACACCATCCCTTAAGCCATGTGTTCACCCTGTCTATACATTCATTTCTACACTGGTTAGCATGTGGCACTGGTAGCAATCCTGATATCAATACCTTTGAGGTCCTCCTCTTTAACTTCTCTCCTAGCTCCCTGAATTTTGCTTTCAGGACCTCATCTCATTTTTTACTTATATCATTGGTGCCTATATGCACCCCAACAACTGGCTGTTCACCCTCCCCTTTCAGAACGCTCTGCAACTGATCGGTGACATCCCTGACCTGAGCACCTGGGAGGTGACATACCATCTGGGAATCTGGTTTTCAGCCACAGAACTGCCTATCTACTCCACTTACAATAGAATCCCCTATGACTATGGCCCTAAAAGTCTTTTTCCTGCCCTTCTGAACAGCACAGCCCGCCACGGTGCCATGATCCTGACAACTGCTGCCCTCCCCTGGTGAACCATCGTCCCCAACGATACACCTATTTTGGACATCTCCTTACTCTTTCTCTGGTTTTTGGTCACCCATTCACCGTCTCCCTCAACAATTCTTATCTGTGGTGTGACCAATTCACTAGACGTGCTATCTACGACCTTCTCAGCATCGTGGATGCTACACAGTTGGAGTAAGGGAGCATTTTCCAAATGCAACCTTTAATTTATGCAGTGTCACATGGATCGTAGCTGGGGCTACAATTACTTGTAACATAAATTAATGACAGATGGAGGAAATAAATTTACTATCACATTTATGAATGACAGAAAAATAGGTGAGAAGGCAAGTAATGACGATGACACGAGTCTACAGAGGGACATGGGCAGATTGAGTAGACAAAAACGTGGTATTGAAACAATGATGGAAAATGTAACTTTGACACAAAGAATAAATCTTACTTCAATGGAGAAAGTGTGTACAAAGCTGCACGCAAAGATTTGAGAGTCCTCATGCATGAGTCACAAAAAGCATGCAGCCTTTTAGCAGGAAATGCAGAAGCAAATTGACTGTCCGCAATTTACAAACATTCATACTTAAAAGCAAGGTCCCACACATGGGTGCAATTTTGAAGACCCAACAGACTAACATTTCCTGTACTTACAAAAAGCTACTTTACATTGTCTTGTATTGTGTTTCATCTTATATTCAAATCGTCTTAAGCTCAGCGCCAGAGTGGAAACCCTTCACAAGCCAGGGACTGCCTGCACTGCGAAAAGTATTTTGGCATTGGAGGTAGTGGAAGAAGGTTGATTCAGGGAACGGATGAATTTTCTTATGAGGAGCAGTTGAACATGTTGGGACTGAGTGATGGAACAGGATGGACCAGATCTAAAATTTGAAGTTCTAAATTGGAGAAAGGCCAATTTTGACAATATTTGGCAAGAACCTTCAAAAGCTGACTGGGGGCAGATGTTCACAGGTAAAGGGACAGCTGGAAAATGGGAAGCCTTCAGAAATGAGAGTCCAGAGAAAGCATATTCCTGTTAGGGCGAAAGGGAAGGCTGGTAGGTATAGGGAATGCTGGATGACGGAAGAAATTGAGGGTTTGGTTAAGAAAAAGGAGAAAGCATATGTCAGGTATAGACAGGATAGATTCAAGTGAATACTTAGAAGAGTATAAAGGCAATAGGAGTATACTTAAGAGGGAAATCAGGATGGCAATACAGGGGTGGCAGATGGGAAGAAACTCGATGTGTGTATTGATAGATAGATAGTTCCAACCGGAACTCTATCAACAAACACATTGAGTTAGACCCCCATCTACCACTCCCTGAGAAAAAGAACAGGAAATGATGTCACCACAGGAAATACCATCACCAACCGAAACATATGAATAGAAAGCAGGAATTATCGAGTGCTTCGCCCAGAGGCCCACAAAATATTACCCAATAGGGTGACGAAACATCTGGAAATGAACCTTCCAGCTCAGCGAACAAACCTACATCCAGAACCTCAACCTAAGCTACAAATCTTCTCAAAACTTGCCAAGAGGGCATAATCTCACTGAATTGGAAGAGTTCATTATAACAGAGGATTGTCAAAGCTGAGTTGTTATGCATAGTCAAGACTGAGATAGACAATTTTTAACCATTAAGGCAATCAAAAGTTGCAGAGTTAAGGCAGGCAAGTGGATTTAAGGATAATCAGATCATACATGATCTCCTAGAATAGTGAAGCAGACTTGATGGACAAATAGCCTCCTGCGTCAGCGTCATATGGCAAGTGTACCTTTCTGTCTGGTCTCTGCTCTTCACCTGCCCCTTCTTCCCAGCACTTCTCTCACCAGGTTTCCCCTCTGTTTTTGCCAGACAATGTCACTTCAATATCTTTTCAACTTCTTCCTTCAATGCTCCCACAATCTTCACTGATCCATGCTGTGCTGGTTCCTGAACTCATTCCTTCCCATTACTCCTTACGTGCACCTCAGCATCTGTATCACATTCGTATCCTTTCGTTATATCATCTTAAAGTTGCCCAAGTTTTTGTATTGTACAGGTCGGCTTGTCTCAACTGTCTTGGACATTCTTTCAGTTTCAGCTATACCTTACCCTAACACACCACTATATTCTTCCAATTACTACAAGATCGAATCCATTGCTTAATTTGCATCTATCACAACTTAATGGTAAGGTCCTGAGGGAGTGTTGCTGAACAAAGAGACCTTGGAGTGCAGGTTCATAGTTCCTTGAAAGTGGAGTCGCAAATAGATAGGATAGTGAAGGCGGCATTTGGTATGTGTTCCTTTATCGGTCAGAGAATTGCATAGAGGAGTTGGGAGATCATGTTGCGGCGCTGCAGGACATTGGTTAGGCTACTTTTAAAATATTGTGTGCAGTTCTCATCTCTCTCCTATAGGAAAGATGTTGTGAAACTTGAAAGGGTTCAGAAAATATTTGCAAGTGTGTTGCCATGGTTGGAGGGTTTGAGCTATAGGGAGAGGCTGAATACGCTGGGACTATTTTCCCTGGAGTGTCAGAGGCTGAGGGGCGACCTTACAGATTATAAAATCATGACGGGCATGGATAGGATAAATAGACAAAGTCCTTTCCCTGGGTTGGGGGAATCCTGAACTAGAGGGCATAGGTTTAGAGTGAACAGGGAAACATTTCAAAGGGACCTAAGGGGCAACTTTTTCACGCAATGGGAGGTGCGTGTGTGGAACAACCTGCCAGAGGAAGTGGAGGAGGCTGGTACAATTACAGCATTTAAAAGACATCTGGATGGGTATATGAATAGGAAGGGTTTAGCAGGATATGGACCAAGTGCTGGGAAATGGGACTAGATTAATTTAGGATATCTGGTCAGCATGGAAGAGTCGAACCAAAGGGTCTGTTTCTGTGCTGTACATCTCTATGACTCTATGATTCTAACTAACTCAACTTATTTGAAATGACTCACGTTCTCCAAGACTTCTCCCATATCTTTACACCTTCACTTTGCTCTTATTCGTTTTAATTGTTAATCTGCTTCAAAAGCTCAAAACGAATCCTTGCAGTTCAGCCTCAAATTATGACATAGCCCAATGTCTCAACAAACGTTCAGTACTTACCCTTCACCAAGTTTCTCCAATACATCAAAGACCTCTTCTGGCTGCTTAGTCAAACTGTCTTCGCTTAATTTTTTCAGAGACCTGTTGTCACGAGAGTGGAAGAAAATAACATTTTAAAAATTAAATTTTGGAAGGAACACAGAAGTAAGTTTAATGTCAGTACCCAATCCTTCTTTCGTCACAACTCTGGTAATCCCATTTTAAATTGGCATTGCTCTGATGAATGCCTTATCTTCTGCTTAACTCCAATCACACTTTTTTTTTAGATTGGATTACTTACAGTGTGGAAACAGGCCCTTCGGCCCGATAAGTCCACAGTGACCCGCCAAAGTGCAACCCATCCAGACCCATTCCCCTACATTTACCCCTTCACTTAACACTACGGGCAATTTAGCATGGCCAATTCACCTAACCTGCACATTTTTTGGACAGTGGGAGGAAACCGGAGCACCCGGAGGAAACCCACGCAGACACGGGGAGAATGCCTGTGTGGAGTTTGCACAGTCGCTTGAAGCGAGAATTGAACCCGGGTCTCTGGCGCTGTGAGGCAGCAGCGCTAACCACTGTGCCACCGAGCCGCCCCTGACTTTCTTGTCAGATCTCTCATACCTCTTCTTCCCCATTAGATCCATTCTTTGCAAGGACTGAAAATTCCTGGACGTCCATTCAACAAGTGTTTTAAGTTCAGGTCTATTCAAAATTTAGGAATAACAATAAACTGAAGCTGACAATTTAACTGATTATCAGTCACGTTTCAATATCTGGTTCAATAATATAGCTTCCAAATTGGATAGCTATTGCAAATTACTCTAAAAAAGGTGGTTTTTTTTTAAACAGTCATCACTGTGATCATGATTAAAGGATTGTCTTTTAAGGTTTTTGTCCTACAGTTCCATTTATTTGATGGAAAAATTCCTTCCATATTCAAATCTCCTAAAATGTGAAAGAATTCCAGACTCAAATCTGGCGAGAGCTGAGCACTTGTTAATCAATAAATACTTGCATCACAGAGGATGACATGCTAAAACACCTCACAGCAATTTATGCAACTGAATCCTCATTGACTGAGTGCACGATTCTAGAAAGACAACATTCGTGTCTGGGAATATTGATGAAAAGATAGACATGCTGCAAAAGCTTTACATCTTGTACTTATCAGGGCAAATAAGAAACAAGAATGTTAAGTTTCAAAAAGATCACAACCATTTATACTGCAGGAGAATAGGATGCTGATAGGTTGGCAAGTCAACTCTCACTGGCTGAGGTATTGCCATGAAGGAAGTAACAGGGAACTGCAAGTTCAAGTAATTCAAAAAAAAGGCTAGGCTTGAACAAGTTCCTCTTATTTGCAGAGAATGAGTCACGGTTATATGTCACTTCCAGTAACATGTGAGCCACACTAGTAGCTCAATTGGCTAACATTAGCACACACACAGGATTTAAAGAAACATAAAAGATAGGGTCAGGAGTAGGCCATCAAATCCCTTCATCCTTCTCCGACATTCATGATTATCATGGCAAATTGAGTTCAATACCCTAATCCTACCCTTGCCGAATATCCCCTGATCCCTTCAGCTACAAGAGCTATAGGCATATATGAAAAATAATGTTTTGACTTCCACTCTCTGGGTGAAGCAATTTTTCATCTCAGTCCTAAAAGGTTTACCACTTCTCCTTAAACTAGGATGTCTGGTTCTGAACTCCTCCACCCTCAGGAACATCCTTACTGCATCTACCAGTCTAGTCCTGTTAGAATTGTATGGGTTTTAGATCTCTCATTCTTCTAAATTTCGGTGAACACAATCCTGATCAATCCAACCTATCCTTATATGTCAGTCCTGCCATCTTAGGAATCAATTTGGCCGACCTTTGTAACAGTAAGGTCATCCTTCCTTAGGGCGGCACGGTGGCTAGCACTGCTGCCTCACAGTACCAGAGACCCGGGTTCAATGTTTACACATTCTCCCCATGTCTGCGTGGGTTTCCTCCAGGCGCTCCAGTTTTCTCCCATAGTCCAAAAAAAATGCACAGGTTAGGTGAATAGGCCATGCTAAATTGCCTGTAGTGTTAGGTGTAGGGATGTTAGGTGTCTGGGTGGGTTGCTCTTCGGAGAGTCGGTGTGGACTTGTTGGGCCGAAGGGTCTGTTTCCATATTGTAAGTAATCTAATCTAAAACTGCACGCAATATTCCAGGTGAGGCCTCACTAATGCCCTGTATAATTGCAGCAAGACATTTTCGTTCCTGTACTTGAACTCCCTCGCTATAAAGACAAACATACAATTTGCTTTCTTTCACTTCACGTGCCTTCAGCAACCTGTGCATGAGTACAGCTAGGTGTCATTGAACATTCCCCCCTGTCAGTTTACAGCCAAACAATAATGTGCCTTTTAATTCCTGCTACCAAAGTGGATACGTTCGCATTTATCCACATGACACTGCATTTGCCTACTCACTCAGCAGGTCCAGATCACACCAGCACCTCTGCATCCTCCTCACAGCTCACTCTTCCATCCGGTTGCATCATCAGCAAAGCTTGAGATATTACACTTTGACTCTTCATCTAAATTGCCAACATTTGATTGCTCAGCTATGGTGCCCAATCAGAATCACATTTAACTGTCAACTTTTGATCTTGCGGTTCATAACTTCACAGCAACGTAAAATAGCTTGCAGCATTGAAGTGCAATAACTAGTGTAGTGCAACAAAACACTACCAACAGTGAGAAACAGCAAGGAAACAAATCAAATATTCTGTTCCTTTTGCATCACCAATACTTTGAATGAACTTCAAACAAGCTGTGGCTCTTCGCTTTATAAAATAATCTGCTGAAAAGCGACTGGATAGAAGCCTTTAAGGGATCAGTTGGTGGGATGCGAAATAAATAAGGAACTTCAATTTGTTAGGAGATCAAAACGTAGAGCCATAAATGGATTTATCAGTGACTATCTTCTAAAGGGGAATTTAGGAGAAAAAGGTTTTTGTCTAAAGAGTGTTTAGAATGTGGAACTGGCAACAACATGGAGTAGCTATGGTGAATAGCATATAAGGGGAAGCTCAACAAAATATAGAGACAAAGAAATGAGAGGATATGTTGACAGGGTTAGATGAAGTTCACGTGTAACAGAGGCACTATCACAGACCAGCTGGGCAGAAGGGACTGTTTCTGTGCTGTGCTGTTTTCACAATTCTTTGGTTACATTCTGCATTTTTTTTTAAATATAAAAATGGGCCGAGACTCTTCATCTTGGTTTCCCAAACAGCAACAGCCATTATTTCAATGTTATTCAGTACATGCATGCTGCTTCTGACAGCCTTCTACTCTGATCATGCAATTCGCTTACAATGAACAGATTACAGACCATCTGCTGTCTCTTGGGATACTGAACCTGTGAATAGAGATGTCACCTGATATTTGTCTGCAACCAAAAATGGTGTTTCTGCAGCTTAGAACATAAGTAGCAGACCAGATCACAGTATACTTGAGTAGACCACCTATTTATTGTTCATTCAATCTTCACTGACATGATCTGCTCTTCACATACTTCTACATTTGCACATCCTGGCACACATCTACCTCTTGCTTCATGTCCCAAAATATTGCCGCACAAATTGTACACAAGTCAAGGTCATTACAGAGCTCCTACGTGTGGAAATTGCTGTCAAAAGGTTGCACATGACAAAAGGACAGAGTACATTTCTTTTTGATGCTGCTTATTTTATCAACTGCCCAGAGGCGTCAACAGCTGGCAAGCCTGATGGCCAGAGCCTCCTCTGGGGGCTGAGGGAAGACATTAAGGAAATGTAGTCAGTTGCTTATCAGCCAGCCCCACATGAGAATGACCCTGCCTCTGACGGTTACAAACCCTGGAAACTGGCTTGTAAGTGAGCTTCAAGTGAGGATTCCAGAACTCTATCAGTAGCGAACACTCCGATCAAGCAGGCAGACATCACAGAGCTCTTCCTGTGATCTCCCACCCTTACTTGGAGATAACGCACAGGCTAAACCACAATGACATGAATCATACTTTACTCCCTGTACACCTCCCAGTCCCTGTGGAACGCCAAACTAGACTTAATTACATGTTAAGCAAAATTAAACGTTTTATCTGGCTGTACGCAGTGATGCAAAACTGTACCAAGTTAAGGCACAGTGCAAATGGAATTCATTTAATTATTCCTGTTTATTTTTAAATTCAACCTCCACCCACTCCACCTAAAATGCCCACAAACCAGCATCATTTCAAAGCATCTGACTGTGCTTGCTATTTCAGTCCAATTTTTGTCCTGTTAGCAAGTACAGTTTTGTCATTGACCAGCAAAACCTTAATGGTCTCAACAAAGCAGTGCTAGAACCAATATTCCAAATTGGAAAAAAATTGAATTTCTCTTTATACTCTGTCGTTTACCCAGCTGTAGCAGACAAGCAGGAGGCTGGAAGAACACAGCAAGCCAGGCAGCATCAGGAGGTGGAGAAGTCCACGTTTCGGACATAACCCTTCTTCAGGAATGGGGGTGGGGATAGAGGGAGCTGCAGATAGAGAGAGAGGTGGGGGGGGGGGGGGGGGGGCGAGGGCAGAAGTCGGAAGGATCATGCATGAAACATAAACTTCTCCACCTCCTGATGCTGCCTGGCTTGCTGTGTTCTTCCAGCCTCCTGCTTGTCTACTTTGGATTCCATCATCTGCAGTTTGTTAGTCTCTTTACCTAGCTATCCCAGGTTGCCTGGCTTAGCGCCAGAACGGCATTGGCTACCTTGGATGAAAAGTTTGAATGTGTAAGCCCTACGGAGGCTTGAATATGTAAGTCCCAGCTGATATTTCAGCCCAGCACTGAAGGAGGCTGTACAGCCAAAGATGCCACCTTTTGGATCAAACATTAACTTGAGGCCCAACCTGCTCTCTCAGTGGACATAAAAGATCCTCTGGATCCAGGTGTTGCACTCCAGAACGCCATGTAGTTAGGATAAAACTGGACAAAAGTGAGGACTGCAGATGTTGAGGATTAGAGTCAAGAGTGTGATGCTGGAAAAGCACAGCAGGTCAGGCAGCAACCAAGGATCAGGATTCCTGATGAAGGGCTTTTGCCCAAAATGTCAATTTTCCTGCTCGTTGGATGCTGCCTGACCTGTTGTGTTTTTCCAGCACCAGTCTCTAGGATAGAACTGGAGTCAGTCTTGAACATTTTATAGGAATTTATGTCCACAGATGCATATTATTAATCCAATAATCATAGTTGTTCAATCCTACATATGGGAGACACAAGTGGATCCCCATTCTAAGTCCAATAATCTGCATACAATTCAATATAATGAGCATACAGTTAACACTACCTGAAAAGGAGGACACTCACCCACTCATAATCAATGGTTGTCCTTCGCAACAATATTGGTAAGAAAGAGGGTTTGCTCAATCTCCCTGGAGTCTGCGAGAATTTGTCTGTTAAGTTTCTTACATTACAACAGTGATCACATTTTCAAAGTGCGTAATGGCTACAACGCACTTTGGACAGTCCTGAAGTTTTGACTAGAACCATGTAAATGCAAGTCTCTCTCTTATTTGTCTTGTGGCTCATTTCCATAGTTAACCTGACTAATTATTGAAGACAGACATTGAGTACTGCAGCAGTTATGACACAGATACAAAATCGGTCAGGTTTAATATTTATCGAACTGTATTGCAAATCCATTTATACTCTTGAACTCTGCTTACAAAGAGCAGCACTGAGCTGAAAGCAGGATAAGTATTGACCAATATATAACCTTTGTGGCACTCCTCAAATCTGAAGTGTCAAAAGAGGAAGTGATGGCACCCAATAGCTGCAGCAGTTGAAAATGCCTTTATTGTTTCTTTGGCTGCAAGCCCTCTGAAAAACAGAGGCAAACAGCATGTTGCTCAGAATTACATCTCAACATACTAATTGAGAGAGAAGTAGACCCCTGAACCCCTCGAGTCTGCTCCACCATTCAATAAGATCCTGACCAATCTGATTACCACACATTCCCACCGACGCATAATATCCTTTCACTCCTTACCATTCAGCTCTACCAGAGACCAGCTACAGCTTTGCTTTAACTTGCTCACTGCCATATTCAAATTTCTCTGTTACTCTCAGCCCTCTGCAATCTCCTCCAGTACTGCTTACTTCTACTCATCCCACTTACTTTGGGGAAACGTTCGCCATTCAGCTCATGAGAATCTTTGTCCAATGGGAGAAGTGTCTGAAACCAGGGGCCATAAGTTTAAGATGAAGAATAAGAGTGGCTTAGAGATCTGAGAAATAAAAAGTGTTCACCCAGAGGGTAGTAGAAATATGGAACATACTGCCTGAGGGCATGGTGGAGGCAGGTACTCTCACAACCTTTAACAAGAATCTGGATGAGCACCGAAAATACTAGGGCATACTAGGCTATGAGCCAAGTGGAGTTGGAATTAGTCTAGTTTTGTTGGTTGGCACAGAACAGATATGGTGGTCCAAAGGCCAGTTTCTATGCTATATGAAGACAGAAAAGGTGCTCTACAAATGTCAGTTAATGCTGATAATTTAAGAATCCAAAGAGTAGATTTTTTTTTACAAAAAGAAATCTCATATGCGCTATTGCAGAAGGCAAAGGCACAGAATTTGCCATTAATCAGCCACTGGTTCTGTTGATAAACTTACAGTAATGATGCAACTGGGCTGACAACAGAAATTAAATGGCCCTCAACACTCGGGGGATTATTGCTGGCAGTGGCCAGTGTGCATGAGTTTCTCACCAGCTGCATGAATACTAATGGTGGAACTTCCAAAGCCACAGTGGATATTTTCTTTAAAAATCATAATCCAGCAAGATTTATTCAATCATCCTAGAGTTAGATCACAAATTCCCACAAATCACAACTTCCCGCCATTGAGAGAGAGATGGAGGGTGTCATCAATAATGCTATCAGGCAGCACACTGCTCACAGATGCAGAGTTTGGGAGATGTCAGATTCATCACCCTCCTAACCTAAGTTCCCTCTGATTTCTCTTGCGGCTGTGCTGACCTCCAATATGTATGCACATCAATTGGCAAGCATATACACTCCTAGCAGTTTAGAGGGAACATTGCTCCTGACCTCACTGCAGCCTCAGTTCAAACATGGACAAGACAGCTCAATTCCAGGAGGTGAGCCAAGAGCCAACATCAAAGCCACACCTGCCTGTGCATTAAGAAGCCCTATCAAAACTGCAGTAAATCGGAATTGGTGGCAACTCTTTGCTGATTGGAGTCATACTAGGCACAAAAGTCGATGGCTGTGGTTGGTGGAGGTCAGTCATCTCAGCTGCAGACATCTCTGCAGGAATTGCCCCAGTATTTGCAGCAGCTTCACCAACGACCTTCCCTCCATCCTAAGGTCAGACATGAGGATGCTCACTGACGATTGCACAACTTCCAGCAACTTCTGCGACTCTTCAGAGCTGGATAACATTCACACTTGGGACGACAAATGGTACGTATCAAACGGACCACACAAATGCCAAGCAATCAGCATCTCCAATGAAAGAGAATTTAACCATCACTCCTTGACATTCAGTAGCATTACCATCACTGAATCCCACATTATCAACATATATAGGGTTACAACTGACCAGCAACTGAATGGGACAGTGGCCATAAGATCAGGATGGGAATCCTGCAACAAGAAACTAACCACTTGATTCCCAAGCCTGTACATCACCTACAAGGCACAAGTCAGGAATGTGATGGAATTCCTGCTACTTGCCTGGATAAGCACAGCTCCAATAACCTTCAAAAAGCTCAACACAATCCAGGACAAAGCAATCTGTTTGATTGGCTCCACATCCATAAACATCCATTCCCTGCATCATTAACATTCAGTAGTGGCAGAGTGTATTACCTATAGGATGTGCTGTAGGAATTCACCAAGTCTCCTTCAACAGCACCTCCTAACCTCATTGTTACTACCATTGAGAAGATCAAGGAGAGCAGATTCATGAGACCACCACCGGCAAGTTCCCCTCCAAGCCACCCACTATCTTAACTTGGAAGTACATTGTCATTTCTTCAATGTCGCTGGGTCAAAATATTGGAATTTCCTCCCTTGCTGCATTGTCAGTTTACCTTTACAAAATGAAATGCAGCAGTTTAAGGCAGCAACTCTTCACCACCTTCTCAACTGCATTGATGGATGGACGATAAATGCTGGCTCAGCCAAAGACATCCAGATCCCATGAATGAACAAAAAAAAAGACCACTGATGTGAGTGTCCAATATCATAACATTACCACATCCTGCTGGTAATGTTCCTGCTGAATCAGTGCCATTGCAAATATCCAAATGCCATCCAAAAAATGTTGGCCCACACCTCCCAGATAGCCCACTAACATTCACTGTCATTACCACTGCCTAGCCACTCCTTAAAAACAACTGTAACCAATGTTTTGGACACTTGTCTCCATGACACTTTACTACAGAAAGCTTCACTTAGGCAACGTAGCGGAGTGGAAGTGCCTTTGTGCTACTCAACACAAAGGTCAGTGTCAGAAAAAGATGATGCATAGTCTCATATAGCACAGAAGAGGCCCTTTGACCCATCGATTCTGTGTGAACCCACCTACACTAATCCTACTCTTCAGCACTTGGCCCATAACCCTGAATGTTATGGCATTTCATGTGCTCATCCAACGTACGTTTTAAAGGATTATGAGGATTCCTGTTTCTACCAACCGCCCAGGCACTGCAGTCGAGACTCCCATCACTCTCTGCGGAGTCCAACAGTTTGAGTAAGCATGAATCAGTGGGCACCATTAATAGTCAGATAAGTTTAGAGTTAATTATGGCATTCAAACCCCTCAATTATACAGGGGTAATCATGCTGTATAGGCCAGCAGTTCCAATTTATCAACAGTTATCCACATATTCGGTCTGCAATGCAGACAGAAATATTGATTAGTGAACTTGCAAGGCTATGTCTTGTTCACCCATCACCATAGCACTTCAGTTTGGAGATCTCCCCATGATTTCTAAATTCCTGTTTTCTCTCTCTCTATTTTTGTAACCACCTCCAGCTTTAAAGTTTTCCAACATCGATATGCTCCTCCAATTCAGCTCTCTTGCACATTCCCAATTTTCATCATTCCATTCCGGGTACACATGGCTTCAGATGCTAGACTCTTAGCACTTAGATTCCCTACCAAAACATCCCTGCATCTTCGCCCTCGAAGCCCTCCTTGAATGAGCTTGTTTCAGCTAAGCTTGTAGTCACCTGCACTCATGTCAGATGTAGCTCAGTGTAATGGTTCTGTTAAAGTGCTTATAGAAATGCAAGCTGCTGTTGGAACTGATTTTGGACCCTTAGGAAAAGAGAGGGAACTTAAATATATTAAGAACCTGGTTCAGTAAGAGTTAACAATTCAGATGGGCTTCATGATATTGACAATCGACTCTAGCTTTTAGTCATTTATATCATTATGCAAACATTCTGTTTTCTATAGGAACAATGGACAGAACCATGCAGCAATATTCTGGTCACACTTTCCTGAAGTTCATATTGTATCCAATGTTAATGTTCCACAGCCTCTAACGGCCTGAGGGAGTGGAAAGAAATTTCTTATCCATATTCCTGGAGGGAAACACTTTGAAAAGCTCCAGGATCACCCACCTCAAAATTCCATACATCACAGTACCCAATCACATTCCTTAAAGGACACTGTTGGGGAACAGGAGGTGCATTTATGTTAATTGAAGTCTTGGCACTTTCCTATTCAAATCTCATGCCACTGTTAAAACTATGTATCATAAAAATCTAAGACGTGTCCAGTACAGGAGGCCCTTCAACTCAGTGAGCTTGTGCCTAGTCTTCGAATGAACTACCAATTAATCACATTTCCTGCTCTGTCCCCACGTACGTACAAATTCTTTCCCTTCAAGTATTTATCCAATCCTACTTTGCATGTTATTATTCTAGGATCTCCCCATTCCCACTGCTTTTTCAGACAGTATATCCCACATAACAACACGATGTATAAACATTATCCTCCAATAACAAATTACATTTACAGTGCCTTAAGCAAACTAAAACATCCCAAGGTACAGAGGAATCATGAGGGCAGAGCTTTGGAAGTGATCTATATGGACTTCAGTAAGGCGTTCGACAAGATTCCTCATGGGACACTTGTTAGCAAGCTTAGATCTCATGGAATGCAGGGAAAACTCACCATTTGGATACAGAACTGGCTCAAAGTAGGTGGTGGGGGAGGGTTGTTTTTCAGACGAGGCCTGTGACCAGTGGAGTGCCACAAGGAACGGTGAAGGGTCCACTACTTTTCGTCATTTACATAAATGATTTGGTAGTGAGCATAAGAGGTACAGTTAATAAGTTTGTAGATGACACCAAAATTGAAGGTGTAGTGGACAGCGAATAAGGTTACCTCAGACTACAACAGGATCTTGATCAGATGGGCCAATGGGCTGAGGAGTGGCAGATGGAGTTTAAATTTAGATAAATGAGGGGTATTGAATTTTGGGAAAGCAAATCTTAGCAGGACTTATACACTTAATGGAAAGGTCCAAGGGAGTATTGGTGAACAAAGAGACTTTGAAGTGCAGGTTCATAGCTCCTTGAAAGTAGGGTGGCAGGTGGATAAGATAATGAAGGCAGCGTTTCATATGCTTTCTTTTATTAGTCAGAGTTTTGAGTATAGGCATTGAGAGGTCATGTTGCAGCTGTACAGGACATTGGTTAGGCACTGTTGAAATATTGCATGCAATTCTGGTCTCCTTCCTATCGGAAAGATGTTGTGAAACATGAAAGGGTTCAGAAAAGATTTACAAGGATGTTGCCAGGGTTGGAGGATTTGAGCTACAGGGAGAGGCTGAACAGGCTGGGACTGTTTTCCCTGGAGTGTCAGAGGCTAAGAGGTGACCTTATAGAGATTTACAAAATCATGAGGGGCATGGATAGGGTAAAGAGACAAAGTCTTTTCCCTGGGGTGGGGAGTGCAGAACTAGAGAGCATAGGTTTAGGGTGAGGGGAAAGATTAAAAAAGAGAGACCTAAAGGGCAACTTTTTCACACAGAGGGTGGTACGTATATGGAATGAGCTGCCAGACGAAATGGTGGAGGTTTGTACAATTACAGCATTTAAAAGGCATCTGGATGAGTATAGGAACAGGAAGGGTTTATAGGGATATGGGCCGGGTGCTGGCAAATGGGACTAGGTTGGGTTGGGATATCTGGTCAGCATAGATGAGTTAGACTAAAGGGTCTCTTTCCGTGCTGTACATCTCTATGACTCTATGGCATTTGATTATCCGGCAAGACTGCAAAGTCCCGATTCTTGGCTAGACGATGTCATCTGGCATTCGATTATCCGGAATTCGATTAACCAAACAAAATACTGCCTGCCCGTGTGCTTGGGATAATCAAGGTTCCTGTGTACTTAACAGAAGCATTATAAATTAAAATTTGACATGTAGCCCCATATGACAGTTTTAGCACACTAACCAAAGTCTTTGTCAAAACAGATAATTTTAAGGAACGTCATAAAGGAAGAGAGTGTGAGTGAGACAGAGAAAGTTAGGGAGTTAAGTACAGAGCTTAGAACTTGGGTATCTGAAGTAACAGATGCCCATGGTGGAACCATTTAAATTGGGGACAGTCAAGAGGTCAGAATTGGAGGAGCACAGATAATTTGGGAGTGTTCTGCAGCTGAGAAGATTACAGAGATAGGGAGGGGCGAGGTCACAGGAGGATTTGTAAACAAGGACAACAGCTTTAAAACAGAGTTGTCCCTGAATCAGGATCCAACGTAGATCGGCATACACAGGGACAATAGGAGATTGGGACTAGGTGATAGTAAGAACACTAGCAAGGGAGTTTTGATAACAATAAGACTTGAGAAAGATCCCAATGAGTGCATTGGAATAGTCAAGTCTAGGAGTAACAAAGGTTGATCTTAATGACAGTATTGATAAAAGGCCAGAAGCTAATTTTTGGAAAAAAATATAACACCAAGATTTTAAAAAAACTGATTCAACCTCATTTAAACTCTTTCTGAGCAGTGTCCTTGCTAATTTCTCCTAATTGAATCCAATAAAACCTCTGTGGTTTTGGACAATGGCATAGCCAATTACAATATATATTCATTCTGTTATAATCATTGGCTAGTTATATATGCTATTGACTAAAATAAGAATCTTGGATGAGATAGGCAATGCCTAGCCACAAAAGTCTCTTCCCAAAACCACAACATTCACTCAGAATTGAATATAATAAGTCACTGAATTCTATGTCAGCTGTCATGTTAAAGATGCAAGGTCTGAACTCCAAACTATTGTGATGTTACTCCTAACTGATGAATAAAAAAGGCTCATAATAATGAACTGATAATGGCAATAGCAAAGGCCACTGACAATACCCTTTCAGGGCCAGTTCTTCTGTACACGTGAGAACAGAAATCTTGTGACATACTGGGTTACATCCCTGCCAGGCCAGAGTTGAGTCTTACAGCACAGAAACAGATCCTTCAGTTCAACTCGTCCATGCCAACTAGGCTTCCCACACCAAACTGGCCCCATTTGCCTGTGTTTGGCCCATAAATCTTTCATTTTCATGTACATGTCAGAATTTCGTTTAAAGGTTGTAATTGTACCTGCATCCACCACTTCCTCTGACTGTTCATTCCACATACGACCCAGCCTGTGTTTGAACAGGTTGCCCCTCAGGTCCCTTTGAAATTTTTCTCCTCTCACCTTAAAATTATGCCCTCTAGTTTTGAACTCGGGAGTTCTCACACAAGAATTCGATGGTCAAGGAATGTGCATTCACAACGCAGTCAAACAGACTGTGTTAGAAGCATGTGCCTGTCAATACCTAATGCCAGACCTTAAGAGCAGGTCATGTGATGGAAAGAACATTAGAGGTGCTACCATCACGATTCATACCTCTAAACTACAACAATGTTAACGTGAATGTCACTAAAGTACCTCAGACTCTGTAAATTAAACTGTAATAAACCTCACTGATTTGGAATCGAGTGTGCTGAACAAGTGCAAGATTTGCCCATTCACAGATGTTTATAGCAATATTAAAACACGGGAAAATCTACTGCAAGGAGAATGAGTGCAAATGACAAACCGCAACTTGGGCATCATGAGTAAACCATTCCTCACTCAACTGCAAAGGCTCCACAGAGATGCAGTGACAAAACACCACTACCAGTTTGTACAGAGTTGCAATTCAAAGACAAGCTAATGAGACTGCTAAATTGCTGCTGACAGCAAACTGTTTTTGGGGACACACAGCAACCTACATACCACAGAAAAGTTTGTCCTGTCTACAGGTATGTCAGCCACAATTCATTGAGGAAGATTTAAAGACATGCGCATTGAAGACATTGACCCAATAACATTTAGGAACATGAGTAGACTCTGCAGCGCCTCAAGCCTGTTCCATCATTCAACGAGCATGGTTGATCTCTGATTTAACTCCACATACCTGCCTTAGGCCCATACCCATTTGCTTAACAAAACTTTATCCATCTCAGAATTAAAATTAACAACAGATCCAATGTCCACTGCCACTTGTGGAGAGGTGCGTGCGCCTGTGTCTGCAGAAGTGCTTCCGAAGTAACATCTCTTCCGGATGGTCTGGTCCTAATTCTCAGACTACGTCCAACCAATGGAAATAATTTATACTTATCTACCCTATCTTTTCTTATTAATATGTTGAAGACTTTGATCTAATCACTCCTTAACCTTCTAAATTCCACATAAAACATGCCTCATAGCCACAGAAGTTGAGATATTATTGTAAACCTACTTTGCACTGTTTCCAAGTCTAGTATATCCTTACGGTGTGATGCCCAGATTTGCTCACAGTACTCCCAAGAGGTCTCTAATCAGGGTTTTGTATAGCTGTAGCATAACCTCTGTGCCCTTACACACCAATCCTCTATACCAGCATTCCATTAGACTTCTTGATTATTTTCTGCACATTTTAAAAATCAATCCCCTAAATGTCCTAAGTCTCTCTGGACATCCACTGTAATTAACCATCTTGCAAGTACCCTGTTTTAAAGGAAACACAGACTCCTGGTGTAGCACTGAGGGACTATTGCACTGTAATAGATGCCAGATTTTGAGTATCCAATCTGACCAAGTGGATATTTTAAAAAATTCCTATGTAATTTTTAATCAAGAATACAGGAGATTGCAATACTGCCTTGGACAATATCTGTGCCAAATTACTATTCAAAATCATTTATCTCACAGCTGTTGGTGGAGCCTTGTACTGTTATGCTTCCTGCATTACAACAGTGACTCCACTCCTGAAGTACATCTTTGGGCATGGAGTGCTCTGTGACATCCCAAAGGAGCCACTTTAATAAATGTTTGTTCCTTATTTAAAATAGCTCAAAAATCCTCTTTCCAACTGGATCCTACATTCATGAGGAAAGGAACTAAATAATGATGATTTATAAAGACAAGTGAATATCACACCAACACTTCAGATACAGATTAAATATTATCCAACATTTCAGCAGTGACACTGTTCACCGCCTGAATCAATGACAGCAACAACAGCTATTCTTCCTCTTTTTTTTAAGAACGGGAAGTTAAGAACATCTGCGTCACTGCTAATGTTGCAGAATAGAAAGCCATTTTACCCTTTTACTGTCCCGGATTAGCAATCATAGCACTGTGACACATTTATCAAGCCCGTCAGATCAATTCCTTTCAGAAACTGACAGTTTCACTAACTCCCCTACTTCTTCTGATGCAGGGAAGAGACGTGATGTGAGAATTAGAGCCAGGCCATTCACGATTGATGCTTGGAAGCAGCTCTTTATAGAAAGGCGGAAATCTGGAACTCTTTCCACACAAAGCTGTGGAGGAACTGAAAATTCCAAGACCAAGGTTGATGGATTTGCTAGCAAAGAATATTAAGGGCTACACAATCAAAATGGGTAAATGAAAGAGAGTGGGAATGTCAAACAGCATTAAACCAGGCCCATCAGCCCACCACATCTATACTGATCAAACACCAAACTACACTAATCCTATTCACCTGCACTTCATCCAAAGCCTACTATACCCTAGCATTTTAATTACTTATCCAGAAGCTCCTTAAATACTGCGAGAGCACCTGCCTCCACCACCCCCTCAGGTAGTACTTTCCATATCTACCACCATCTGGGTGAAAAGAAATTCCTCAGATCCCCTCTAAAGCACTTACTCCTCACCTTAAGCTTTCGCTCCTCTGGTCTTAGACACAATGCCGTGAGGAAAGGATCCTCGAGATCCACTGGCTGTGCCTCTCATCATTTTGTATACCTCACCCAGCCTCCTCTGCTCCAAGGAAAACAAGGTAGATACGCAGGAGGCTGGATGAACATAGCAAGCCAAGCAGCATCAGGTGAGAAGACATCATTTTGGGTATAACACCTCTTCAGCAAGTCTTTTGTCTCTAAGGAAAACAAACCCAGCCTATCCAATCTCACCCCATATCAGACTTTCAACAGGCAACATCCTGGTGAATCTTCTCTGCACCCTCTCCATGCAATCACATTCTTCTGGTAGTATGGCAATACTCCATCTGTGGTCTAACCAATGTTTTATAAAGTTGTAACAAGACGTTCTTGTTCCTATGTTCAATGCCCCAGATAATGGAGGCAAGTACTCAGTCTGCCTTCTTCACCACCCTGTCTACCTGTGCTGACACCTTCAGGAAACTATCGACTTGTTTACTAAGGTCCCTTGGTTTCTCAGTACTACGAGGGACCTACCATTCACTGTGTATACCCTTTTCTTATTGGACTTTCCAAAATGCAGCTAACTCCCAAATAGAGTTATAATTATGGATTAATGGAGACACAGATGGGCTGAAAGACAGAATGTTCTGGAAGGACTGTCTGGCCTACTTGTATTCCTGTATCCCACAGGAGACTGTGATTCCCACACAATTACAAACAAAGCCCACTTAGTCGGATTTCCCTCTCTATAAAGAAGGTTCCTGTAACTACATGTACCAGTCACCTTGGTATCTGAGCCATCTCATAATGTTAAAAGCCTGAATTGTTATGAGACAGAGGACTAGGGAAATTGAACTTCAAAACAACTGCTAGATTTGCAGAAATTTGATTCATATAAGTAAATTCTTGTCCACCTGTAGATTTTTCAAGCTGAGGGGTACATTTAGGAGTCCATCACATTAATGATTAACTAGAATGATTCAAAGGAGGAAGCCACTCAGCCGATCGTACCTCCGACAGCATTCTGGTAAAACTATCCATTCAATCTTAGCAGGTCCAGCAGTGCAAGGGCGATTGAGAGAAAGTAAAGAGGTGCACAGATAGATGGAAACAGACAGAGACATGAAAGGAGTAGACAGACAAGGGGAATGTTGACTGTAAGCCAGAAGAGAAGCTGAATAAGTGATAATGAGTGCTAAGGGTTGGAAGCTTTCTCTCAGCTCTCATTATTACTCATTCAGCTTCTCTTCTGTCCTGGCTTACTATCAACAATCCCCTTGTTCACCTAGCCATTTCATATCTCTGAGTTCCAGTTCCACCTATCAGCTCACCTACTTCCGGATTCCTTCTCCAAACACACCCCCCACTCTCACCCACTCCCCCCCCACCCCCCCCCAACCATCTTCAGCATAAATGTCATCTTTCTTAAGTTATCAGTGAAGAGTCACCAGGTTCAGAACATTAACTCTGCTTTCTCTCCACAGATGATACCAGACCTAATGAGTTTCTTCACCAATTTCTATTTTGCTTCAATTCACCAACATCTGACATTCTTTGTTTCATCCATTTAATTTTTCTGCCTGTCTTTTCCCCATTGCTCTGTATACTATTGTCTTCAAGCATTTATCTAATTTTCCTTTAAAAAGTCACTATTGACTCTACCTCCCCAGACCTTTGGACTATTTCTTTTGACAATCACCTCAAATCTGTGCCTTCTATTTATCGTCAGCATACCTGCCAGTGAACACTTTCTCCTAATTGCCCCAATTTTGAACACATCTATCAAATCTCCACCAAACCTTCTGCAATATAAACAATTCTACAATCTCTTAACATAACAGAGACCCCCTCAGCAACTTGCCAGTAAATCCCACCTGTACATTCTCAGATGCCTGGGCATCCTCTCTCATATATGATGCCAAGAAATCGGTTTGTTAAGGTTTGTCACAACTGCCTTGGCAACATGTCCCCGCACCAATCAACCAAACCGCCCCGTGGCCCAACATTTCAACTCCCCCTCCCACTCTGCCGAGGACATGGAGGTCCTGGGCCTCCTTCACCGCTGCTCCCTCCCTACCAGACGCCTGGAGGAAGAACGCTTCATCTTCCGCCTCGGAACACTTCAACCCCAGGGCATCAATGTGAACTTCAACAGCTTCCTCATTTCCCCTTCCCCTACCTCATCCTAGTTTCAAACTTCCAGTTCAGCACTGTCCCCTTAATTTGTCCGGACTTGTCCGACCTGCCTATCTTCTTTTCCACCTATCCACTCCACCCTCTCCTCCTTGACCTATCACATTCATCCCCTCCCCCACTCACCCATTGTACTCTATGCTACTTTCTCCCCACCCCCACCCTCCTCTAGCTTATCTCTCCATGCTTCAGGCTCACTGCCTTTATTCCTGATGAAGGGCTTTTGCCCGAAACGTCGATTTCGCTGCTCCTTGGATGCTGCCTGAACTGCTGTGCTCTTCCAGCACTACTAATCCAGTATTTGGTTTTCAGCATCTGCAGTCATTGTTTTTAACATGTCCAAAAGCACATCCAAGGATTCTGTGTCCATGCACCAATTTGAAGATTTTACCATTTTGTTTACAACACTTCTCATTCTTTCCACTAAAACCAATCTGTCTACACTTTCCTTTGGAATAAATTACATCTGCTATATCTGTTTATTCTCTCAAGTCTATTACTATCCTCCTTAAGTTACGTTTCAACTGCAGCCTTAAAATTTTACCCAGTATAGCCAAATACAGGTGTCAAGACTTGTTTTAAAAAAAAGACTATATTCTAAAACTAATCTTTGGGAACAGCGCTGTACATCTGACCAGTCTGATAAACAATCATCCTACTTTCTGCTCCATGCTGCCACTGTCCTTTTAATCTCACTAAGAAGTTTGTTGTGTGGTATCTTGTCAACTTTTTTTTTGGAAAATCCATGTACCACAGCATCGTCACCCTCACATTAAAAGAATTTAAATTAACACTTGTTTCTTGCTATGACCAAGCATCTTACTCCTTCCAAGTGACTACCCCACATTTGCAGCAACCCTCTGACTTCAAAAGAATTCAAACAAGTTACTGAAATGCCGCTTTAGACCAGAACCAGATGTGCTACAGTGCTCACTGTCACAGGAGAAACATTGAGGGCGCAGTGGGCACAGCAGGGGCTGATAACAATGCTTTGATGAAATGTTGCTGAATTTTCTTTGACTATTTGAATTTGGTACAGTGCCCATCGCCCATCAGGCCCAACAATCTAAACTGTTAATGTTCTGTTTAAAAGATGTGAGGCAATCATTCCCTTTTGCAGAGTTTGTTGCTGAATGAATGTGGATTCACAAGGAGTCGTCGAAAGGGAAGTGAACAAGTCCCCAGAATGTCCAGGGACATTTCGTCCAGTCAGCGTGCTTTACTGACATTTATCAGGTCTCCTTCATGACTCAGATAGGAACTCCCCCCAAGTTACTTCTAGAAATTTCTTGGTCGGGAAAGGAAATTTTTTTTTGCGGTGTCGGGGGGAGAGAAGGGGGGGATGTGCGGGGAGGGGGGGGGATGTGCGGGGAGGGGGGGGGATGTGCGGGGAGGGGGGGGGATGTGCGGGGAGGGGGGGGGATGTGCGGGGAGGGGGGGGGATGTGCGGGGAGGGGGGGGGATGTGCGGGGAGGGGGGGGGATGTGCGGGGAGGGGGGGGGATGTGCGGGGAGGGGGGGGGATGTGCGGGGAGGGGGGGGGATGTGCGGGGAGGGGGGGGGATGTGCGGGGAGGGGGGGGGATGTGCGGGGAGGGGGGGGGATGTGCGGGGAGGGGGGGGGATGTGCGGGGAGGGGGGGGGATGTGCGGGGAGGGGGGGGGATGTGCGGGGAGGGGGGGGGATGTGCGGGGAGGGGGGGGGATGTGCGGGGAGGGGGGGGGATGTGCGGGGAGGGGGGGGGATGTGCGGGGAGGGGGGGGGATGTGCGGGGAGGGGGGGGGATGTGCGGGGAGGGGGGGGGATGTGCGGGGAGGGGGGGGGATGTGCGGGGAGGGGGGGGGATGTGCGGGGAGGGGGGGGGATGTGCGGGGAGGGGGGGGGATGTGCGGGGAGGGGGGGGGATGTGCGGGGAGGGGGGGGGAGATGTGCGGGGAGGGGGGGGGGATGTGCGGGGAGGGGGGGGGATGTGCGGGGAGGGGGGGGATGTGCGGGGAGGGGGGGGATGTGCGGGGAGGGGGGGGATGTGCGGGGAGGGGGGATGGAGTGGGGGGGAGGGGGGGGAGGGGGGGAGGGGGGGGGAGGGGGGGATGTGCGGGGGGGAGGGGGAGGGGAGTACGGGGGGGAGGGGGAGGGGAGTACGGGGGGGAGGGGGAGGGGAGTACGGGGGGGAGGGGGAGGGGAGTACGGGGGGGGAGGGGGAGGGGAGTACAGGGGGGGGAGGGGGAGGGGAGTACGGGGGGGGAGGGGGAGGGGAGTACGGGGGGGGAGGGGGAGGGGAGTACGGGGGGGGAGGGGAGTACGGGGGGGGAGGGGGAGGGGAGTACGGGGGGGGAGGGGAGTACAGGGGGGGAGGGGGAGGGGAGTACGGGGGGGGAGGGGGAGGGGAGTACGGGGGGGAGGGGGAGGGGAGTACGGGGGGGGGAGTGGGAGGGGAGTACGGGGGGGGGGGAGGGGGAGGGGAGTACGGGGGGGGGGAGGGGGAGGGGAGTACGGGGGGGGGGAGGGGGAGGGGAGTATGGGGGAGGGGGAGGGGAGTACGGGGGAGGGGGAGGGGAGTACGGGGGAGGGGGAGGGGAGTACGGGGGGGGGGAGGGGAGTACGGGGGGGGGGGGAGGGGAGTACGGGGGGAGGGGGGGGAGGGGGAGGAGAGTACGGGGGGGGAGGGGGTGAGAGTACGGGGGGGGAGGGGGTGGAAGTACGGGGGGGGAGGGGGTGGAAGTACGGGGGGGGGGAAGGGGGGGGGGGAATGGGGTGGGGGGGAGGGGGTGAGTGGGAGGGGGAGGGAGGGAGGGGGTGGGAAGTACGGGTGGGGGTGTGTGTGGGAGGGGGTGGGAAGTACGGGGGGGGGGGGGGGAAGGGGGTGGGGGGGAGGGGGTGAGTGGGAGGGGGAGGGGGAGGGAGGGAGGGGGTGGGAAGTACGGGTGGGGGTGTGTGTGGGGGGGGTGTGGGGAGTACGGGGGGGTGGGAGGGAGAGGGAGGGGGAGAGTGCGGGGAGGCTGAGGACCCTGAAGAGGGTTGTCTCTGCCCTGACCCACCACTGCCGTCGGCCATCTCCCCTTTCCCCGTCTCCAATGTCCCGGACACACAAACCCTTTCTCTCTGTCCCTCTCCGGTGCTCTTACCGCCGCGGGTGCCGCCGCTGCACCTCCTCCATGTCTCGCCGCTGCACCGTTCACTTCCGTCTCGGACCGGAAATCGCCTCTGAAACCCCCCACCCACCGTGTGACGCGTCCGCGGGGCGGAAGTTACGTTCGGCTCAGGCTGCGGGTGGATCCGAAGTGACGGTGACCACCGTGCGGGGCGGAAATGATTCCCGTCTATTGCGGGGCTGAACTGTAGTTTCTTTGCAGTCGCAATGACACCGAAGCGCATGGGAGGTTGTTTTCCTACAGAAATAGATGTTCGCAACCACATTCTCCCCTCTATTTCCTCTTTCTTTCTGTTGTTTCCCTCTACTTTTTCAACTTCAGTTCTCTTTCAATGAAACGTTGTTTTCAATGCCATTCGAATGCAATAGACACCAGCATCATGTGGTCGGGCCGAATAGCCTTTTCTTTTATCTTGTCTACAAATGTTCATTGTTCTTGCCTTAGTCCATGTGTCAGTGAATTGACTGGATCCCTCTTCCAGCACTGCATCAAAGGGGCAACGAATCATACAGTGGGACTAGTACCACTTGACCATATTACATTCCAGAGCGTTAACTCTATTTCTCACTCTATACAGTTTCTCCAGCACTTTGTTTTTATTTCAGATTCCCAGCATCTACAGTATTTTATTTTCATTTGTCCCATATCCTGAATGGCCTGGCTCTAATTCTCTAATCATGTCCCTTCCCTGCATTAGAAAAAGTAGGGGAGTTAATGAAACTATCAGTTTCTGAAGGGAATTGATCTGACAGGCTTGGTAAATTCCACAGGGAGTGCCATCCTCTCCACCCCCCCACCTCCCCATTCCTGTAGCTCTGAATATTTTTTATTCTCAGATAATTATCCCCCTTAAAAACCTCAACTGAATTGACCCCTATCACCAAGAAATGTCAAACAGGGTATTCCATTCACTGTATAGAATCTTTTTCCTCTTGTCATTGCTACCTCTTTGGTCAATCACCTATGCAAGTGTAAAGTTTGTTCCTGTCTACTCTGTCAAGGGGATCAAGGGTTATGGGGAAAAAGTGGGAGAATGGGATTGAGAAACTTATCAGCCATGATTGAATGGCTGGGCTGAATGGCCTAATTTCTACTCCTATGTCTTATGGTCTCATGATCAACCCCTCATGACTTTGAATACGTTTGACAAATTCCTCTTGAAGAATTGTCCTGACTTCTCCAAATGCTGGAATTTTAGTCTGTCCTCACTCTGCAGAAGTGAGAATTTTTAAAAGTCTAAGAAAATGATCACTCAGATCATCATCTGAGGCACGGTGGCTCAGTGGTTAGCACTGCTGCTTCACAGTACCAGGGACCCGGATTAAGTTCCAGCCTTAGGCAACTGTCTGTGTGGATTTTGCATATTTTCCTCATCTCTGTATAGATTTCCTCCCACAATCCAAAGATGTGCAGGTTAGGTGAATTGGCTGTGCTACATTGCCAATCGTGTTCAGGGATGTGTAGGTTAAGTGTATTGGTCAGGGGTAAATATAGGATAATAGGTTAGGGGAATGGATCTGGGTGGTTACCCTTCGAAGAGTCAGTGTGGACTTGTTAGGCCGAAGGGCCTGTAAGGATTTGATGATTTGTACTGAATTTTTGAATTATATCACTTCCTGCTCTTTCCTTCATCGTCCTACATATTCGCCTTCTTAATTATTTATCCAATAACTTTCCAAAAGAAAATCCTGAATTTGCTTCCTTCAATCTTTCAGATACAGAGACCTTACTTCCATTGCTCTGTGGTACTTTGCCCTTTGATGTGTGTCATCTCAGTACAACCTCTCTGTCCTAGATTCCCCTCCTCCTGTTACCAAACACAAGTATAATATCCATTAATCCAATTTAAATCACAAAAGTTCGCAAGATGATCTTTTAGCAATCAGATTGGAGTGCTTAAAAGATTTGTTAACATAATAACTTCCACAAAAATATCAAAATGACTTACAAAGCATTATGCAATCATAAATTGATTTGTGTGAATAGGTCAGAGAAAACATTATTGGCCATTCATGAATTTAAGATACAGGATGTGTTCCCATATATGTATAAAAAACCTACCTACTCAATCCAGAGAAATTAGCTAAAGCAGGAAAGGGATTATATTCACAATGGACATTGAACCAAGTAATCTTTTATTCTAGGCTGCACCACATCAGAAGAAATAGTTTGCTTCTTCCTGATATATATTTGTTGTGGGGAAAAACACCAGTCTCGGAGTCAGAATCGGGGTTCAATGACAGGAAAAAACCGGAGCTCTGGGAAGAGAAAGACCCCAACAGCACAGTGGTCAGCTGCAAGTCTTCTCTCGGTCTGGAGCACAAGTCAAGAAACCTTTATACATCTTGTGATACAATAGGTCAGTGATGAGATTATTATCTTTGTAACATGGTTTGTTTATGGCATTCATTGCAGAATCATTGATAATTTCGATACAGTCTTTGTCAGTTCCAGAGCAGCCTTTGTTAATTTCCGCGTGGTTGTTGTCAGTTTCAATGTCTGCATGGAAATCCATTGCTGTAGTAATGGGCGCTAATTGCTCTTCCTAAGGATGATTACTGCAGCCCAGGATATTAGCATTTCGTATGGAGTCTGTATCAAGCTGTTAGCATTTCTATAAGAGATGTTGGCTGGACCCAGACACTTCGGCATTCGTGTTCATTACTCATGTAATTCTCTCCCCCACCTGCCTTAAACTAATCAACTGGGTTGTGAGTGCATTGTGCTGGCAGTCTGGTAGCCTGAAGTAGCGTGCCTGTATCTGCTCTGCTGTTTGTCTCCATATTGTAATCGGGCAGCCGTCTTGGTGTCAAGTTGGCCAACTGATGGCTCAGTGGCCATCTTGTGTGTCCGTGTGCCTAGTGTTACTCTGTCCCGTACCATCTCCTTCTTCATATTAATCACCTAGAATTTGGTGTACAGGCACAATTTCAAAATTTGCAAATGGTACAAAACTTGGAAACATTGTGATCTGTCCAGGGGTCAGTGCAGGATTTCAATAGCACATAGGACAGAGGTGAATGGGTAGTTTCACGATAATGGATCAGACACCGAATTACTTATGGACATATTGAAATTTTGGACAAGTCATTTTTTTAAGGCAAAGACTGCAAGCTAAGACTGGCTGTAATGTAACTTCTGAGAATGAAATTCACTGGGATATCCTGCGAGACCCCCTGGAATGTTGCATTATGTAGGAAGCTAATGACATTTCAGAGGAGTGAATTCAAATAAAAAGATAATCTAATTACCTCTTATCAAAGTGAAAATATATCCTATATGTTATATTCCAGACAGTCAACAGGAGTTAAAATGTATGTTTGCATTTTACCCTAAGGAAATATAGAAAAGAGGGGTTAAAAATCAAGCAAATGCACCTAGGGTCTGTTTATTAGCATGCAGACATGTTGATGGTAGCTGGTATGCTGTAAAGGTTACAAGTTGAAAACATTAGACACCCATGCACTGCAAGAAGAAAATACATTACATCATTAAACACCCCCCAAAGAATGTCCGTTAACCTGCAAAGCCAAGAAACTTGATTGATCAACTAGCATGAATACTACTGGTATAAACTAAGTAGACATCCAGTGTTCCTCTATCTATTCTTCTTTATCAATTGGCTCTAGTAATAATTGTGAAGACTAGAAATTTTATTCATTGTTTATTAAATTTTTCCCACTGTCACATTGGGATTTGAACTCAAATATAAAGCCTATCGTGCAGGCTTTGAGAGTTCCAGAATTTTGACCTCAGTGACAGTGAGGGAACAGCAATATTGTCCCAAATCAAGAGGCTGTTTGGCCTGAAACGAACCTTCAGTTGGTAGTTTTCCCATGTATCTGCTGACCTTGTCTTTCTAAGCAATAATGGTTGTGGGGACAGTAAGGACTGCAGATTGTTGTGCATTTGCAATGTATTGTCAAAAGAGCCTTGTCAAATTACTGTAGTGCATTTTGTAAATGGCGCACAATGCTGCATTGTGAAAGGAGGGAATGTTGAAGATGATTGATGTGGTGCAAATCAAGCGAGTTTATTTCTTCTGGATGATAGAGACTTTATTTGAAAAGAGCAAGTAGCTTCATGTTTAATGCAACCATGCAATCAGAGTTGCACAGTGAAGTTGGCAACTTAGCTTCCTCAACTAACAATCATCAATCTGTGGTCTTGATGGTGACTTATGAAAATTTCCAAAGTATCTTTGAAATGTGGTCAACTACAATAATGTAGGAAACACTATAGCCAATTTACACACAGTAAGCTCCAACATGCAGGGATATCGTCCAGAACATTGTAGAAAATTTCACTCCTTTCGAGATAGATATGGGATTCTTTCATACTTACAAAGAGGGCAGGTGGGACTTTGGTTTATCCAAACATCTGCTGTGGGAAAGCTGCTTTGAAGCCATCCTTAATTTTGTTTGGTCTCTGCATGAGAATGTGAACCCTTACCTCCAGACTCAAACATGCTAACAACTGGGCTAGTTTCAATTCTGTTTTGCACACTCCAGTTCTGCAGAAGTGATCTTCCATACCATCACCACTACAGCCTAGAAAATGTAGTCATGCACGACTGAAAGGGAGTTGAATCTGTCAAAAAATAAACCCAAAGAATACTTTGCTGGTTGCGACGACATGGTTTCAAAATGGTTTATTCTGGGCAGTACAAGAATGACTTGCTTGAAGAAAATATACATCTAATTTACTAAATGGCATCAACTGCTCTCCACATTGACTTTGCGTTGAGGGATTCATTTGAAAGACATAAAACAAACCTTTAATGACAAATCTCATACAGAAAACATCAGTGAAGTTGGGAAATAAAGTACAGATATTTCATAAAAGCAGCATGTCATTATACATCACAGGTCTCGAGAACCTCAAAGTTTTAAAGAACAACATGACGAAGGAATGAGTTGTGCGTATCATTTAGTGCCAACAAGGTGGCATACAAGAAGTAAAAATTCCAAACTAAAGATGTAGAGATTTTTGCTCCATTTCCTATTCTACTCCCAGAGTATGACTCAATCCCAAACAGACTGGGGAGACTCCATTGAATCACAAAAGCTGGACGAGTCCAGGTGATCTTTTAATTTAACTTTCCAGAATTCATTTTAAAATGTTTATCGAAGAGCATGCTGTTAATGTTGCAGTATTCTTATAGCTCCTGTTTCAGGACATTAAGGAACATGAAAATTAATCATCTGTTCATTTTGCCCTATAACCATACAGCTCCTAATGCATCCAGCTTGTCAAATGAATCACTGCTCCATTTTCAAACTTAGAAAGCTAAAGGTCCGGCTGCATTTGTTCCACTAGTTCAGAAGGCCGGACTAGTGGTTTCTCTGCAGAGGTGATATAGAGGTTGTCAGTGAGTAAAGGTTACCCTCAGGGAGATATCATTGAATGGGTACATGGCATTCCTGTTAGGGTATTTTTGTTTCAGCCTCCCAGATCAATCTCAGGAAACAACCTCTCTCCTATCCTCAAACACCTACACACCCATAAGCACTATATAGAACTATTGATGCTTTATTGCAAGAGCAAAGAACCAAACAGGTTTTGTCTCTAGGATGTCTGACATCAAGGCTTGAATAGAATGTGAGAGGATTTAAGCAGTAAAGTCCTTAAGACTTCACTTTTAAAAAGCGGAGGAATGTGAATATACCCACATATTTGCACATCTGCCCATATATTTACCAGCAAACAAATACAATTGTGTAGGTTGAGGAAAATATTATGCAAGAGATGATCAAGAATAGATAAAAGCATTTCCCTTTTTTCTAGTTTTATTTTTTATTCAAAGTCATCTGTTGAATGGGTTGTAAACTTTGGTGCCAGATAATTCAACTGAAATCCATAGAAACAGGTTGGGTCAGATGGTACTTCTAAGATTACAACTGCATCAGGCTTGTCCTGGAGATTCCAGGAATCAAATTCATCTGCAGGACACCGTTGTTATGAGCAATACCCAAGAGGATAGTCATAAGATGCAGCAAAAAAAGTTTTTCTGACTTCTGCACACTTAGTTGCGATGGTTTGGCGCAGCTGGACACGACATCTGAGCCCACTCAAGTTTCCGTGCAGAGCAGAGAATGTAGGCGGACACTCATTCTCACTCCTCACAACTGGATAGGAACTTCTGTGAGGGTGAGAGCACTGGACAAGAAACTAATTGAGACTTGTTAACACAAGAACTCCACGCTTGCGTGACAGGCCTGCAACAAACTTGGAGGAAGTGCAATCCAGGAGGCACTTCAAACAGCAGCATTTTAAAAAGAGTCAAAAAAGAAATCTAACATGTAATGTGTTGGTGAAATAAGGAATACAGAAGTGATACCTTCATAGAGTTTCAAAAGACCTGGCAATGTTCCTTTGTTGCTGATTGTAAGACTGAAGATCTCATATATCTTTCATCTTTTTAAATGTGCAAAATTGAAGATGTATCCTTTTGAGCAACACCATTCAAAGATATTAGAGTCATGCCTGCAGTAAATAGATCATCCCACTCCCTCAAGAAAGCAAGCACTTTGCCAACCTTTATCCTGGAAACCTGATCCTAAAATCAAGTTTTGTTTTTGAGCGATTGATTCTGCAGGCCAATCTCACTATTTTCTAGATGCACAGTTCCCTCCTGAAACTCCTGCAGTCCCAAAGTTCTCACTGCAGTGGTTTGCAGGGTGACCAACTCCTGCACACTGCAAACCTTCACAGATAGTTTCGACAGGATAATCTTTCAAACCCTCTCATTGACAAAGAACCTGTGTGCTCTCACGCATTAGTGAACAGTTTTGTATTTCCTTTGTCAGCAAATAACTTGATCTGCACAAAGTTTTGCATTTAATTACTGGGATTATTTGATACGAACAGTTCTGTACTTTTCATGTCTTGAATTTCATTTACTAATTTAGTACATGAAATGTGCAGGTGATATTTTAATAAGATCTTTCCATTTTTAAAACTATCTGCAGCTGCATATCTCTACCACTAGATGGAGAATATGCTCCATTTCATTTAGACAGTATCATAAATGGTTACAGTACATGGTCATTCAGGCCATCTGTCAATCAACGGCAAGAGTAAGTTAGCCAATCCTCCTGCTCCTCTGTAGCACGAGCACTCCAGATCCTAATCATTTGTTGCATAGAGTTTTCCTCATCTATATTCTGGTCCTTTATCTAATGTCTTCAAACTGCTGCCCTAGGAATGATTTCAGTCTACACACAGCATGAAGGAAACCTTACTCAACACTGTCTTGAAGAGCAGACAATGCCAGCTTCTCTAATCTATCCTTCTATTTGAAGTATCCCATTCCTGAAACCAATATCACAATTCTCTGTCTTACCCTCTCCAAAGCCAATCACATTCTTCTAAACTAGAGCTGAACACAACACTCCAGTTGAGAGCAAATCGACACTCCAAAAAGGTTAATCATAATTCAGTGTCTTTGTACCCCCAAGCCTCCTGTTACAAAGCTGAACATCCAACATTGTCAACTTTCAACAATGTGTGCACTCCCAGCTCCTTGTGCACTTGCATTTCTTCCCCATCCCTATCAGAATCACGTGTCTTTTTATTTTAACTTGCTTCCCCTCGTCTTTTCTATCAAACTGTACCATCCAAAAATACCAATAACTTCACAATCAGAATCACTGCACAGTTCAGAGAATAATCAAATTCATTTTCCTCCAAAACATCATAGAATATTCACTGGTAGTTCTGTGTTACCCACCCTCCCCCTCCCCAGTCTCTGCAGTTCTTCTCCTCATGCTGCAGCCCCAACTGCCCATATACTGTAGAGCTGGACAGAGATTGGAGCAGACTAACTGATTTGAACAGTAGCATAGTCCAATGTGATCAATGTGACAACTAGCACTGCAAGCCTTGGGAATTGTTTTCAACCAGAGATTGTTCTGGTTTAAAAGGACTCAGAATGGCAAATGCTGAGTTTATGATGACCAATATTTGAAAGAGGTGCACGGATGCTTCCGAGAAACTGATTGAATCCCAACAGGTTAAGGCACATCAACTAGCAAGCAGCAGCATTTTACTCAATGTCCACGTGCAAGATACTTCTTAATAAAAGAACAGTGAATCATTTATTATCAGCTAATAAAAAATATATTATAAGCTTGCATAAACCATGCCAATATACTACAACAAGAGAGAGCAAAATTCTCTGTTTGCCAGAAAGCACTCTCAGACTTGATACTGAAGGTATATCAAGTTCATCTTCGTTTACCTATTCATATGTAAACTAATAATGTTCCGCAGATTATTGCGAGCAGAATCCCGAATTGGCTATCTTCTGGCCACTGAACATGACGACATTCCAACAGTCAGTTTTTTTTCAGGATGTTCTAATGCTGAGACCAGTTAATATTTTTTAGGTCCACTCCCTCTTGTACCATCTCCCAAAGAGGACTGCAAGAAAGGGGAAACAAAAGTCAGGGAGAGGGGTGAAAACTCACCAGCTTCCTTTCAAAATAAAAATATACACTAGCATTGGTTAACAAAAGCAACACTGCACCTCATCTCCCTCAGCCTCCGCACATGCTGGATGCACTTCTCTGCAGTGTAGTCCACCTCCTCCTCTGTTGTGAAACGCCCGAGCCCAAACCTGCAAATAAAGACAGAGTGTCACACAAAAAACACAAAAAAGGTGTACTCTTCTTAGAAAGCAGTTCTGGATGCAGACAGTGAAGGGAAAGAACCAAAGAAGAATTTATGACATCATTGGATTACAGTTGCTATATAAAACACCCCACATTAAACAAAATGAGTCTAAAGTTTTCTTTGACTACAATGGAGAGATATCTCCACTTCCTAGGGATGGGTAAGTAATCTGACAAATCTCAAGGTCAAGTCTCTTATTGGAACATGGTTCACTGTTTTCAGGAGATGGGAGCAGAAACAAAAATAATTTTTTTAAATTCAAAATTTGAGGCACTGTATCTAGAACTAGATTTTTTTAAAAATTCAAATATAGTGGGCGATGCAATTAAGGTTTTCAAGGTGATCAAATACGTTAATGGGTTTGACAGGTGCAGTACAGTGGTTGGTAAAGGTTGATGCTGCAGAACAACATGAATATTCTATGTTCAACTCAAGATGAGGGGCAGCATGCAGTATGCTATATTCTCAAAGCATTTAATTCATAGACAATGAATAGTTTCCCACAATCAAGTCAAATATCCATAATCAGAAAGGAAGACAGGGAGCAAGAGAAATAACCGTCCTAATATCACACCTGATTGAGGAGTGTGCCAAATCCTCATCAGCACCAATTGCTCGCAGCACATAGGAAGGTTCAAGAGAAGCTGACGTGCAGGCACTATAAATGAAACAAAAAATGCAGCATTAATGAAGAATCATAACCAAAAGTTAAAACTAAAAATGCTACTTTCACCACAAATCCTCATGTATATTGATACGATCCACGTGAATTGTTACAGGGCGTTACTGTATAGAGCGAGAGCAAGTGCAAGAAATAGAGAGGAAAAACAACAGTGTGCAAAACTTTATCCATCATTTAAAACCTTTACTAATTTTCACACTTGCAATCTCTGATGTTCTGAGGAACACAGAGTAGGAGGGGTGCATCACATTTACAGAGAAAAGAAAACTAACGACCCAAACCTCCCCGGCTGCACAGTTTGTAAAGCCAATGAATAAATGAGCAGCAAAGATATAGAAACTACAGATTCAAATCTTACATTCAGAGTTGACTCATCTTAGTGTAGCTAATGAAATTTAAAACAGTTACAACACAGGAATTAGTAATTCAACAAAACTTGTTCATGTTTGTATTTATCCTTCATTAATCTCATGCACATGCCTTTGTTCCCCACTTTCAACCAGCTACCTAAAATAATTCAACGTTGGTATGTCTTCTGCTTCAACTACAAACTCTGGTCATTTTTTTCCGCAGATTCTTAATCCTGCATAGAAGGATAAAAAGCTGCCCTTCATCGTAAAATTTCTACATTTAATGTTGCGTCATCCATCACCCACTGGTTTACTGAATCAATCCCATCCTGTCACTTATTAACATTCCAATCCAAACACCCCATATGAACACCACTGTTCAGATGTAAACAGCACCACATATTCAGATAGAAATGCAACAATTCTGGGGGCTGATCTTATAAGATTACAAGGAAGTATGCCTGTTGTGAGAAGCTTTTCACTTTTTTTGTGGTGGGTAAAGATGTGTGCATGTGTATCTGTGTGTGCATGTAGTGAAAAAAGTGGGCGTCAGTATAAGATCACTCCTAAATCCAATAAGAATTTCAGAGAAAGCCAGAGAGAACATGGAAATCAAAAGGAATAGTTGAGGACGACAAAATAGATGCATTTAAGGGAGTCAAATAAAGAATGAAGGAGAAAGAAAGAGAAGACTATGTGAATCAGATTAGATGAATTGGAGGGTTACTTGCTGTGTCATTCCACCAAAATGGATGAGTTGGGCACAATGGCCTATTTTAAATGTTGTGCATAAAGAGGTTTATCAGGTTGTTGTCTGGATTAAACTGCATTGGCTATAAAGAGAGGCTGGGCAAACTTCAATTGTTTTCACTACAGCATTAGAGGCTGAGGAATGACATGATAGAAACATAGAAAATTATGAGGGGAATGGATAGGGTGGACAATTGGAATATTTTTCCCCATGGTAGAAATATCAAATATTATGGAGACATAGATTTAATTTGAGGTGGGAAAAAGTTTGAAGCAAAGGATTAGTACAAGGAAACCTTTTTTAAAATACAGAGAAATAGGTGCCTGGAACACACTATCAGAGGAAGCAGTAAAAGCAGATACAATAGCAATGTATAAGAAGCATTTCGACAGACATGAACAGGCAAGGAATAGAGGGATATTGACCATGTGTAGGCAGATGGGATTAGTTTAGAATAGCATCATAGTTGGCACAGACATGGAGGGCTGAAGGGCCAATTCCTGTGCTGTACTGTACTGTTAAATTCAATGCAATACTAAGCCAAATCCAAATTTAGAAATTGTATGGCTCTGAGGTGCTTTGAATATGGGTTCTCAGGTGCCTAGCTCTGATATTTGGATAGGCAAAACTCGAGGACAGCCCAATACACTACCTTCCTGACGACAGAGCTACATCTTTCAAAGCCATCAGCAAACTCTCTCCTTCCACATATGCAAATGACAGGTTAATGCAGCCTGCAAGGTAAACAAACATTTATTAGTACTGTGGAGAAAGTGTGGACTACAGATGCTAGAGATCAGCGTCAAAAGATGTGGTGCTGGAAACAGCAGGAGAGTTGAAACCTCTGGATACAACACATCATCCTCCTCCATTTCTGACACGTATTGTCACATCCCACCACCAGAGATATATTTCCCTTCCCCACACCTTTGAGCATTCCGCAGAGACCATTCCCTCAGCAACTCCCTCATTAAACCCTCACCCCTAATAACCCACCCTCCACTCCCGAACCTTCCCTTGCCACTACAAGAGGGGTAAAACCTGCACCCATGCCTTCCCCCATTCCCTCACCTCCATCCAAGGCCCAAAGGATCCTTCCACATCCAGCAGAGATTTTCCTGCACATCCAAACACCTCATCTACTGTGTCCGTTGCTCTCAGTGTGGTTTCCTCTACACTGGGGAGGCGGATGCCAACTTATGGAACGTTTCAGAGAACATCTCCGGGACTTGCACCAAACAAGCCCACTGCCCCCACTCACTCCGCCAAGGGCATGCAAGTCCTGGGTCTCTCCTGTGCCACTGCCAAATCCTAGCCATGTGACAACTGGAGAAAGAACACCTTATCTTGCGACTTGGAACCCTCCAACCACAGGGAATCAATGTCTATTTCGCCAGTTCGCTCATCTCCCCTCCCCCATCTTATCCCAGATCCAACCCTCCAACTAAGCACCGCCCTCTTGAACTGTCCTACCTGTCCATCTTCCTTCCCACCTATCTGCTCCACCCCCCAGTCCGACCTATCACCATCAACCCTTCATCTACCTATTGTATTCCCAGTTCCCTTCCCCTCCCATTTATCTATCTCTCAGGCCACATGTGCCACTGCCGCGTAACCCGCACCCCCCTGCCCCGCCAAAATTCCTGATGAAGAGCTTATGCTTGAAACGTCAACTCTCCTGCTCCTCGGATGCTGCCCAACTGGCTGTGCTTTTCCAGCACCACACGTTTTGACTGATTTATTTGTACTGCGTCAGACTATAATCAAATAGCAGTTTGAGAAATAGAAACTTGTTCTCAACAGTGGATTTTTAAAAAAATCATTCAAGGGATGTTGGTATCTCTGACGGCACCAACACTTGCTATTCATCCAGAGCACCCAAAGCAAGGCATCAGGATGATAAGTCAAGTAAAGAAGTGTGAATTTCCCCAACTCCATAACAGTCTTTCCAAAAGCTGGAGTTGGGTGAGAGAGCAAAGATTATTTAGTTTTTAAACCTAAAACGCAATAGAGACAAGTGGATATTAAAACCTGTGGCAAAACAGGATAAAATACCATCATTTTCCCGTCCCAATTTATTTTGTACCTGTAAACCTGCACAATTTGTGATGTGCACAAACTTAAAAGGCACCAAATGGATGCAAATACTTGTTCAACTTTCAATTCTAATTATCGGTCTATACCCAAAACAGATTGGCCAGCTGACTATTTATGTTCCAGATTTTCAGCGTTTTTCATTTATCTTAACTGGGATCTGCAAACTCAGTAAAAAATTGAGCCAGTCATTGTATCCTGTGCTTTCCCCTCAAGTTCTCCATACACTGGTGGAATAGAAGCCACGTAGGAAAACAAATAGATTTATTTGCACAAATAGAGGCCATTCAGCCCACTGTGCCTGTGCTAGGTTATGCACTCTTTCCCCAAGAAAATATTTCCATTATAAGACCATAAGACACAGGAGTGGAAGTAAGGCCATTCAGCCCATCAAGTCCACTTCGCCATTCAATCATGGCTGATGGGTATTTCAACACCACTAGTCATGAAATGAGATTAGATTGCTCCAGAAGAGTTGGAAACATCCTAGGTGTGTTCTACTTCCGTAAATCCTATATGTCAATTTTCAAGTTCATACAGTAGAATCAGGTTACCTGGATATCTCTGCTCTGCATCTCCATTCATAACCACGTCAGGGATTGCATTCATTATCTTCATCACCAAACGTTTGGCTAGATTGGACACATGCTTATGGTCATACTGCAGGAATAAGCATAGCTCTGTTACAAAGCCCATCTGCAGAAAGCCAGCACAAAGCACTTTAGGAGATACATCAAATGTGCGTAGGGAAGTAGAGCACCAGATTAAAGGAGTGGGGATAACAGTGCCTCTGCATTTCTTGAAGGTGGACAATGGACAAGGACACAAAGTAAAGACACAACAGAAAACGCCAAGTGGAATGAATTACTGGCAAAAACGGATTACTCTTTGGAATCTCCGATTAATAATGGAATACATGTCATTAACCAGCAACTTTCAGCTATGGACATTATTAGTCAATAGTACTGGCAAATAACCCATCAGGCTCACTCTTACAATGGTAAGAAGGAATAATCTTTAACATGCGGCCAAACCTACAATCTGCACCTCTGACACCATCATAGTTAGATGGGCAATTTAAGTTCACTTGGTGGTTCAGTCTGAAATGTGCCCAAGATTTGTGTCAAGCAAATCGGTGGTGTTAGAAATGACTTCTTCGAGGGGCTCAAGGAGGCCTGAAGGAGCAGGAGAAAATATGGCATATCCCAATGTCAATAACTTAGACCAATAACATTGGTCTAAGAAACAACCTTTGACATTATTTGAAATAGAAACGTATCAAGAAATCAGAGTAGGTCCATCTCTCTCTCTCTCTCTCACACACACACACACACACATGTATTTGTTTGGATCGATGGCTGAAAACACAACAAAATTTGGTATAGTATGCCAAGACAATACAATACATATTCACCTATCATAAAATAGGGTCTGGATAATTACTTTTTCTCCCTCCATTAAAGCAGAATGCTCATCAACGGTTTGCCTACCTCCATCTCCTGCTGGGCTATCTCACATGCTGCCCCAAGCCCAACCACCAGAGGAGTTGGAACAGTTCCTGAGCGCAAGCCTCGCTCCTGCCCCCCACCACTCTGAATGGCCTCCACTCGTACTCGGGGCCGACGCCGAATGTAAAATGCACCCACACCTAGTAGACACAAACAAATACAAATGTTAATCACAAATAACATTCAAAACAAATATCACTCACTCCCAAGATAACATACTTACAAGTAGCATCTTGCATAAAAGGCCCATATGCTCCTGTTGTCATCTCATTCTTGCCCAACTTCCAGGCCCCATGAATTAATACAAATTCTCATGTCACTATAATCTCTCCCTATCATGCAGGAACAGTTTCCAGCTCTACACTGGTTGCCTATCCATTCCATGCTCTGTATATTTATTTTACATATGAAGTCTCTTTATTTTAAAATAAATGTGAATATTGAGGAGAAGTTCATGTGATTGATACTACAAATCTGTACATTATCTTATAAAAGGCTAGCTTGAACACACTGGGCTTGTTTCCATTGGTGTTTAGAAGAGTGAGGGGTGATTTGATTGAAGTATGCAAGATGATCCCACTAAGGAAAGCATGCTTTCTCCAGTCACCTTGAGTCCTCACCCAGGAAGAGTTTTCAAACAGGTGAAGATAAATTTTCTCTCTCCTAAGGATGTGTAACTTTGATATGCTCTTCCTCAGAAGGCAGAATCAAATACTTTTAGGGCAGAGGGAGACCAATTGTTTGACAAGGGAATCAAATGAAGAAAGGTTGAGGCAGCTAGGATTTTTCTCATTGAAGCCAAGAACGCTAAGAGGTGACTTAATAGATGTGTACAAGATAATGACAGGCATAGATAGAGTGGATAGCCAAAGATATTTTCCCAGGGCGGAAATGGCGATCATGAGGGGGCATAATTTTAAGGTGACTGGAGGAAGGTTTATCGAAGATGTCAGAGGTAGGTTCTTTACATAGAGTGGTAGGTGCGTGGAATGCACTGCCAGTGGTGGTCGTAGAGTCTAATATATCAGGGACATTTAAGCGCACACTCTTGGATGGGCACATAGATGACAGTAAAATGAAGGGTATGTAGGTTAGTTTCATATTAGAGTTGGATAAAAGGTTAGCACAACATCGAGGGCCGAAAAGCCTGTAATTTGCTGTATTATTCTATGTTGTAAAAGTTATTGGGTGTAGATGTGAATATGGAATTCAGAACACAAACCTTAAATCTGGAATTTAGGATCTAATGATGATCGTGAATCTGTTGTCGATTGTTGGAAAAACCCATCTGGTTCACTAATGCTCTTTAGTGAAGAAAACTGCCATCCTTACCTGATCCAGCCTGCTCGTGACACTAGATGCACAACAGTGTGGTTGAGTCTTAACTGCCCTTTGCATAACTAGGGTTGGACAATAAATGCCAGTGATGCCCTAATCCCACAAATGATTTTTTAAACAAAAAAAAATCAGTCACAATGTTATTGAATGGCAGAGCAGGTTTGAGGAGCCAAAGTCAAAAAGCGTGGTGCTGGAAAAGCACAACTGGTCAGGCAGCATCTGAGAAGCAGGAGAGTCGATGTTTGAGCATAAGCTCTTCATTCTATTGACTCCGATCTCCAGCATTTGCAGTCCTCACCTTCTCCCCGTTGAGGAGCCAAAGGCCTACTTCTAGTCCTCTATGAATTCACTTGGGCTTTACTAAATACAAATTGAGTTTTCTGGTCTAAAAGACAATCTCACCCTGATAGAACATCCTAGGTTTGTATTACGTAGACTATTGTTTTTTTCTTCTGAAGAGAGATTTTTAAAAGTTTTGTTGTTTGCAATTTGTACTGTAAAATATTTAAGCAAGAGTATTCCAAGCAGTTGTTACACCTGACTATTCCAACACATTAGTTACACTCAATTCTACCTAGCAGGAAAGCCACGGATTGTGACAAAGCTTTCAATAGGTAAGCGAAAGGGAGTTCAAAGAGATGGAGCAGTGCACATATGAGAGGGGAAGCCTGACTCCATGTTAAGCATTGCAGCTGTTAGCTGTGCTGCTAAAGGTCAAGTAAAAATAAGGCGTCTGTGTAGTTGGGGCTCCAAGTCCTATGGCATTTAAGCAGCGATGGTTCAGAAAAATCCTAGGAATGACATGGAATCAGTGCAGTTTGCCAATTACAGTTGCAACATGCTGAAAACCCGCATGTAACAATTACATAATGCAACCAACCTGGTTTGAAGGTCAGAAAGAGTAAAAATCCAGCAGCAGGATTAGCTTGGTAAAATTAGCAGCTTGTGAAAAGCTGGAGTTGTGCTTATTAATGCACAAAAATCCAGGGGAGCTTAATCCTGGGAAAGGAAGGTGGCTCAGAATGTGGGCAGTTGTTAACAAGTAACCTTTGAGCAAGTTTCAAAGATTGCTGAGAGATTGGTTTGATTGTATCTGAAAATTAATGTACTCTGGGTGATGACTGACCATTGTCTATCACTCGTACTTGCCTCGTGTTACATTTGGGATGTTTGAATATAATTCATATTTACCCTTTCAGAGTGTAACAATTTGTTTTACAATCAATAATCTTTGTAACTTTGTGAAGACTTTATTTGCAATAAACTCGTTATTCTTTACTGACTAAAGGAGACATGATTGTATTTCATTTAGAATTAGAAACAATTCAATCTAAAACCATATAGAATTGGTCATGGTAAAAATGTATAATCAGTGGAGGAATGGGACTAGAAATGAATCCAACAACTTTGATTATGACAAGTGCCTCATTTGATTTGTGAAAGCAAAATACAACTTGCACTTGATAGCACGTCAACAAACGAGCAGCATATTAAAACCTGTATAAAGTCATGCTTCATTATAGAAGTAATCAGATAGTAGTCACATCAGCATATCAGCCTGAAATCTGAAAACACTCCAAATTGGCAAGGTTCCTTGATCTAACAATTAGACTCAGCAGGATCTCAAAAAGTCTTTACTTCAAACAAACAATTCAGTTTCTCGCCTGAAAAGGAACAACTTCAATACAGGTCATATTTGGCAGAACACATTACGCATTATATGATTTAATAAAATAGTCATTAAAAAGAATACTATTTTGAGATTTACCAAGAGCAATAGATAGGGAAATACTAATGGATGTACAAACAAAATTAAGAATAGTTTAAGCACACAAGTCTCCATAACTGAAATGAAATTAAAAACTTTCACTCCCCGTCCTATTTCAAATACCATTAGTTGCAAGCCAATACAGTTAAATAGAAGTAACAATATAGTTGAAACTTAATGATGGTACAGAGCTTTCAAATGATGAACTTTTAACTGAATTTCAAAAGAACTTTATACCTTTAGGGCCATAAAGTTTGTGGCCACTGATAGACATTAGATCAATCTTCATTTTGTTCACATCCAGAGGAATTTTGCCAACAGCCTGTGCAGCATCCGTGTGGAAAAATACTTTCTTAGCTTGACAAATACGACCTACAACAGACACAAAATAAGTGAAGGTGTACCAAGAGATAAAAGAGCTGAACATCAGTATTGGGCAGTTCATCTCAATTGATAAATCTCAAGCAAACAATTTATTCTTGGCAATTCACTTTCCCTCCTTTGCTGTTGATATTGCCAAGTTGTTAGTGTACAGTTTTACAGAGCCCAGGAACTCTCCAGTGACTCAAATGATCACTCTTTACATGCAAGTCCACAGCGAGTCAGAGCCTGACCTCATACAATGAGCACAAACATGCCTCCTTCCGCAGGTGTTCATAGGTGCATGAATCTCACTTGATTTCTTTGCTCCCCAGCCCAGATCTCTTAAGAAAATCTCAGGAAATACATTTCATTTGAAACATCATATCGATCTGAGAGGGAAAAAAAGGCACTCTGGTCAAACTATCCACTCATTGGTCATCTAGTGGGTTAAGCCTTCTTTCTCTTCGACTATTGAATTGGAAACCCAGGCTGCCATCATAAAGAAAGGGCCCCTATTGTAAACAGAGGGGCCAACAGCCCCAATGCAAATCCTTTGAGAATATGCTATTGTTCAATTCTATTGCAAATCATATAAATTAAAATAATTAGAATCAGATTCTTGAGAAAGATGCTCAGGTGGCCTCCTAAATTGAAGGTATCAATCTTGGTTCAGTGGTAGTTCTTTGGCATCTGAGTCAGAAGACGGTGGGTTCAAGTCCCATTCCAGTGAGATAAACACAATACACAATGACACTAACTTAGTCGTTGAGATGTACAGCACAGAAACAGATCCTTCGGCTCAACTCCCCCATGCCGACCAGATATCCTAACCTAACATAGTCCCATTTGCCAGCACTTGGCCCACATTCCTCTAAACCCTTCCTATTCACATAACCATCCAGATGCCTCTTAAATGTTGCAATTGTAGCAGCCTCCACCACTTCCTCTGGCAGCTCATTCCATACACTTACCACCTTGTGTGAAGTTTCCCTGAAGGTCTCTTTTATTCTTTCCCCTCTCACCCCAGGGAAAAGACTTTGTCTATTTACCCCATCCATGCCTCTATAACGTCACCCCTCAGTCTCCGACGCTCCAGGGAAAACAGCCCCAGCCTGTTCAGCCTCTCCTTATAGCTCAAATCCTCCAACCCTGGCAACATTCTTGTAAATCTTTTCTGAACCCTTTGAAGTTTCACAACATCCTTCCGATAGGAAGGAGACCAGAATTACACACAATATCCCAAAAGTGACCTAACCAATGTCCTGTACAGCCGCAACATGACCTCCCTACTCCTACACTCAATACACTGACCAATAAAGGAGAGCATACCAAATGCTTTCTTCACTATCCTATCTACCTGTGACTCCACTCTCAAGGAGCTATGGTCCTGCACTCCGAGGTCTCTCTGTTCAGCAACACTCCCCAGGACCTGACCATAAGTTCTGTTAAGACTTACTTTCCCAAAACGCAGCACCTCCCATTTATCGAAATTAAACTCCATCTGCCACTTCTCAGTCCATTGGCCCATCTGATCAAGATCCCATTGTAATCTGAGGCAATCTTCTTCGGTGCCCACTACACCTCCAATTTTGGTGTCATCTGCAAAACTTACTAATCGTATTTCCTATGTTCACATCTAAGTCATTTATATAAAATGACAAAAAATAGAGGACCCAGCACCGATCCTTGTGGCACTCCACTGGTCACAGCCCTCCAGTCTGAAAAGCAACCCTCCACCACCACCCTCTGTCTTCTACCTTTGAGCCAGTTCTATATTCAAATAGCTAGTTCTCCCTTTATCCCGTGAGATCTAACCTTGCTAATCAGTCTCCCATGGGGAACCTTGTCAAATGCCTTACTGAAGTCCATATAGATCACATTTACCGGTCTGCCCTTATAAGCCCTCTTTGTTACTTCTTCAAAAAAACTCAATCAAGTTCGTGAGACATGATTTCCCACGTACAAAGCCATGCTGACTATTCCTAATCAGTCATTGCCTTTCCAAATACATGTACATCATGTCCCTCAGGATTCCCTCCAACAATTTGCCCACCACCGACATCAGGCACACCGTTCTATAGTTCCCTGGCTTGATTTCCACCTTTCTTAAATAGTCATACCATGTTAGCCAACCTCCAAGTCTTCTGGCACCTCACCTGTGACTATCGGTGATACAAATATCTCAGCAAGAGGCCTAGCAATCACTTCTCTAGTTTCCCACAGAGTTCTAGGGTACTGCTGAGGTCCTGACAATTTATTTACCTTGATGTGTTTCAAAACATCCAGCACCACTCCAACTACCTTTATGCTCAAAGGGTTCAGTGAATCTATCCTCTCCATACCTGACATATGCGTCCCTCTTTTTCTTAACCAAAACCTCAATTTCTCTAGTCACCCAGCATTCCTGACACCTACCAAAATATACTGTCTCTAGATTCTCATTATCTCATTTCTGAAGGCTTCCCATTTTCCAGCCATCCCTTTACATGCAAATATCTACCCCCCAATCAGCTTAATATCGTCAAAGTTAGCACACCTCCAATTTAGAACTTCAATTTTTAGATTTGGTTTATCCTTTTCCATCACTATTTACAAACTAATAGAATTATGGTCCACTGGCCTCAAAGTCACCTGCCCTGCCTTATTTCCCAAAGGTAGGTCAAGTTTTGCAGCTTTTCTAGTAGGTACTGAGACTGGGCTGCATTTTTGGAATCAGTCTCTCCAGTGAGATGTTAAACAAAGGCTCTGCTCTTAGTAGGCTTTCAAGATCTGATGGGACTATTCTGAAGGGCATCAGAGTTCTCCCTGGTGTCCTGGCCAATATATTTATAACAGAATGAACATCACAAAAGTATGCTATCATTACCACATTAATCTCTGTAGGACCTTGCAAGTAATTCTTGCACTTCCTACGTTACTGATTATAAAGGATTTTGGGATTGTCTGTTGACTTGAAAGGTACTAAGTAAGTCAAAGTTATTTCTGTCTTAATAGCTTACTTTTCTTTCAGGTTTCAGTTATCAGTGAGTTCATCCAGTGAGCAATTGTGACATTCAGGCAGAGATACAAGAATTGGTTTAAGAAGAGCTAGCTTCAATGACAGTACAATTGTTTGTGACCAAAGTTATGGAGATGATAGCAGCCAGCCAAACATAGACTCCTGAACAATATTTAATCCACTCTGCACAATATAACATGTAATTTAGTGCTGATACTGTATAAACCATGCTTACACACCTATCTCATCTATAGGTTGCTTGACTCCAATTTCATTGTTCACAGTCATTATTGACACCAAACTCGTATCTGGTCGAATTGCCTCCTCGAGTTCCTAGTTAAGAAAAATCCCACAGTCAGAACATCAAAAAGCTTTCTTTTTCCCTCTCTAAGCTACCTTCTGGCAAACTGCTGTGTGATCTAATTGGCTTTAGATGACTATCTTTCAGTTAATGAAGATGCTGAGGGGATCAATTTTTAAACCAACACAATGCAAGATAACCATGACTGAAAGATTTTCATAGTTATAACTCTTATCATTAAGCCAGAGGGCTGTGGAATCAAGTTCCACTGCAGATTCTTGATCGTACAACTCAGGCCTTTTTTGTAAAAAAGATATTCACTTACAGGATCTAGGCGTTACTGGCCAGGCCAATATTTATTTTTCATCCCTAACTGCCCACACAGCAGTTAAAAGTCAAGCACATCATTGTGGGTCTGGAGTCACATGTAGGCCAGGCAATGTAAGAATGGCAATTTTCTTCCTCAAAAAGACATTAGTGAACCAGACAGGGTTTTCTGACAACTCACAATGGTCACCATTAGATTCATAATTCCAGATTTTTATTGAATTGAAATTCCACTGTCTGCCATGGCATGATTCAAATCCAGGACCCTAGAACATTAATCTGGGTCTTTGGATTAATCGTCTAGAGATGATACCACTAGACCACACACTCGCACTTTCTGGTTGCTCTTTCACACAGATTGCCCATATCCGCAAGCTATAAGGAGTTCTCAGGAGTCTATAACCTATATCGATTAACATGCTTCAAGTGTTAATTTTTTCTGAAATATCTGTCACAATTACAACCTACCTTTAAATCTACAAGTCCATTGGTCTTTACTGGCAAATAAGTCACATCGAAACCCTCAGTCTCAAGCATACGGCATGAATCCAATACACACTTATGTTCTGTCTGGCTTGTGATGATGTGCTTCTTCTTGGCTTTATAAAATCTTGCAACACCCTAATAATAACAAAAGGAAGAGAAATAAATCTTAACTTCTGAAAGTTGGGGAAATATAACTGATCAGAAATGGATCCCCACTTAAAGAGCTACACAAAATATAGTAATAATTCACAATTATTCAATGGATCAGGTAGCATCCATGGAGAGCTAGCTAGCTAATTTTGAGTCTAGCTAACTTAGACTCAAAACACTGGCTTACTTTCTCTCTATGGATGCTGCCTGACCACTGTGACCTCTAGTATTTACTGTTTTCAGTACAGATTCCAGCATCTGCAGTAATGTGGTCTTAAATATTATCTTACTTTTCTTTTTAAACAGCAAATAATTAAGGCTTAGATTAGGAGGTCAGTTTTCACCCCTTTTTAGTACAGATTAATGGTTAATCCAACTGATGTTTAAAATGAGTAACTACCCTATTTACTCTTGTTGGGGAATCCAGACCATTGCATTATTATCTTTCAATGAGAGCTAGGTTGTTTTGAGTGATGTGAGGAAGCACCGAGGGGAAAATATAGAGCTCTCCAACGAAAAGGGAGACAACTATGAGGCTGGGATCAATTAAAAAACTCATAATGGAGATTGACCAATTTTGTTAGGTAAGAATTATGGAGCCAATGGAATTCAGGTAAAATCAGAATATATGGCTCAATCGGCTCGAGGAGATGAATGACCTTGCCAGTTCTACTTTATTTCAGCAATACATGCTAGCTTAGCAAAGCTGCACAAGATCTAGCCCATATACTTTAGTCTGACATTGCATCAGGATTCCGACTACATGCGATATAAATCCAAAGTATAGAATGATGTTAAACATGTAACAAGATGTGACAGAGATTAATAATCTTCAAGGATGAAATAGTTAAGGTCAAAAGGCCTTCCTCATCTAATCTTATCCTACGATGTTGACAAATCGAGCAGCACATTATATGCAAACCCTGTGCCAACATTCACCAATAATACAAGCTATTTCACAAAACATTTGGCATTCTTTGGGATTTCCTGTGATGCTTTATAAAAGATAAAATTTCTTTCTGCCTCTCAAATTCAATAATATAGGTCAGTCTTCACCAAACTGTAAACCAATCATCAGCACAAGTCATATTTTGGTCCAAACATGAATGCAACACATACAAATAAGGCATAAAAACTTAACATTTAAAAAAAATCAGAATCCCTGAAAAAAATACAAAAAATTGCTAACAGATTTACACCTTCCATATTTCTGCAAACCTGAATTGAAGAGTCAGGAAATTCAATCATTTCATAAAACAATTAATAGTTTAACTGAGATGCAGCTATCATTTAAAATAAAACTGTATAATCACATATTTACACTCCGTGAACGGCAAAAATCAACCAGATTACTTCACATTTTAACCAGAGTCAAATGCTGCACATCTGATGACCTAGCTGAAATCAGATAGGATCTATGGACTCTGAATGACACAGTTAAACATTTCTCAAAACCAAAAAGGTCTGTATAGAAATCTTAGTAATGATAAAACAATGATTCAGGTTAATACATTAGCTATTGCATTTCACAAAGAAGCTCACGTCCTGTCAACAGGCAGATTAACCATCAACGCAGATCAGATTTGCAGCATTCCAAAGATAGGACATACATAACTTTGCATAACACCAATCAGAAAAAAATACCTTAATGGCAATATTGTTTGACTCTGTCGCACCACTGGTGAAGACGACTTCTCTAGGATCTGCACCTATCAGGTCAGCTGTTTGCTGCAGAGACAATTGATTTGGTCAAAAAAAACCGACAAACTCAATAAACAACTTGATTTGTATCCAATTAGCTCACAATAAGAACATCCTTAAACTAAAAAGTGCTTTAAAATATGCACTTCAGACAGCTCAGGCTAAAAGGAACATATTTAATCTCAACTTGACTAAGCGAGTTACAGGAGTACTTTACAGGACAGTTAACATCAAAAGATGTGTAAGTGCCAGTGTCCACCCTAGTCCAACAAAATTAAAAATTACAACATCAGGTTTCTTTGGAGGTACAAGCTTTCAGAGCGCTGCACAGTGGGGCAGGATGATAAAACACAGAATTTATAGCAAAAGATCAAAAGTTTGTGAGAAGATTTGTAGCTCAGGTGCTCATTGTTGTGGTTCTGTTCACCGAGCTGGGAATTTGTGTTGTAGATGTTTCGTCCCCTCTCTAGGTGACATCTTCAATGCTTGGGAACCTCCTGTGAAGCGCTTCTGTGATCTTTCCTCTGGCATTTATAGTGGTTTGTCTCTGCCATTTCCGGTTGTCAGTTCCAGCTGTCCGCTGCAGTGGTCAGTATATTGGGTCCAGGTCGATGTGCTTATTAATTGAATCTGTGGATGAGTGCCATGCCTCTAGGAATTCCCTGGCTGTTCTCTGTTTGGCTTGTCCTATAATAGTAGTGTTGTCCCAGTCGAATTCATGTTGCTTGTCATCTGCGTGTGGGGCTACTAAGGATAGCTGGTCGTGTCGTTTCGTGGCTAGTTGGTGTTCATGGATGCGGATCGTTAGCTGTCTTCCTGTTTGTTCTATGTAGTGTTTTGTGCAGTCCTTGCATGGGATTTTGTACACTACATTGGTTTTGCTCATGCTGGGTATCGGGTCCTTCGTCCTGGTGAATTGTTGTCTGAGAGTGGCTGTTGGTTTGTGTGCTGTTACGAGCCCAAGTGGTCGCAGTAGTCTGGCTGTCAGTTCGGAAATGCTCTTGATGTATGGTAGTGTGGCTAGTCCTTTGGGTTGTGGCATGTCCTCGTTCCGTTGTCTTTCCCTTAGGCATCTGTTGATGAAATTGCGTGCGTATCCGTTTTTGGCGAATATATTGTAGAGGTGTTCTTCTTCCTCCTTTTGCAGTTCTGGTGTACTGCAGCTATCCTTAGTAGCCACACATGCAGATGACAAGCAACATGAGTTTGACTGGGACAACACTACTATTATAGAACAAGCCAAACAGAGAACAGCCAGGGAATTCCTAGAGGCATGGCACTCATCCACAGATTCAATCAATAAGCACATCGACCTGGACCCAATATACCAGCCACTGCAGCCACTGGAGGCTCCCAAGCACTGAGGATATCACCTAGACAGGGGACGAAACGTCTGCAACACAAATTCCCAGCTCGGTGAACAGAACCACAACAAAAGATCATAGTGTCATGGAACTGATATGATACATTGAACACACCTAGATTGCTGTTAAAGTCTTTCATCTTTTAGCATGGGTTTCAGGGATCAATTCATTAATATGTAAATCCCAGAACTTCTTTCAAGTCACATTCCCAAGATAAATTAAGGTTTTATTTTAAAAAAACACTAACATCTCAGCTCAGACAATGCATTAAAAGGTGTGAGGTTGAAGTCGGTCTATATCCCAATTTTGAGTGAGACTGGTTCTATTTCTAAAGTAGGAAATTATAAAATGTTACATGGATTGACTGCCTGTGCACTTTTTGAACAAAAATAGAAAGAATCTGGAAATAAGGTGTGTGTGAGAGTGCAACAGAGTATAAGCTCACCCGTACGCACACCCTCTCATAGGCTTATACTCTGGCGCGCACACACACACACGTCTATAGGGTGAATCTGCAATTGCAGAATTGCATTTGCAACATCAAAAGCAGAATTTCAACTTGCAGCACAGCAGGAGGCCATTCTCCTTTACAAATATTTCTTTTGATCCTTAACCAGAAGTTACTGACCATTGCTCAAGTACTTGACCAACTTCCTTTTAAAATTATTGATGGGGTCAGCTTTTACCAGCTTTTCAGGTAGACCACTCCAGAGCCTGACAAACCCAGTAGGGAAAAAAAAAGTCTCCATTTCTCTTGACCTTTTGGTAATGACTTTAAAATCATGATCTGTTTATTGACCCAATTTTCTGAAGAATCTTCTCTCCTTCAATTAGAAGCAGAGAAAACAAGAATAGAATTAAATTCTTTAGAGAAAAAAAATTGCATGTTGATGGCTGAAGTTAGCCAGAAAAGAAAACAATGAATTGTTTAGAAACTTGCTCCAAGTTTGGGTCTCAACTACCAAGAGCTAGGCAAGTGATTACTTGGCTTCAGTTAGTCCATGTAAAAGAAAGTCTTCAAAAGGAGAAAAAGCAGATAAAGAACCAGTTTTTCCTGCCTACAACCTCCGAGGGCACCTCAAATATCTACTGAACATAATGTAAACAGCAGAAGCAGTAAGCCATGCTGCCTTTTGAGCCTGCACTGCCACTAAATAAGATCATGCTGGTCTTCAAGTTCAATTCTAATTTCCCACACATCCCTTGATTCCTTTAGTCCACAAATCTATCTACTTCAATCCAGAATAGGTAATCACTCTTCTTCAATGGGCTGAGGTGGCTGATGAATCCAATGTATAATGTGCAGACTGCTGTGTGTGGCAGATGGTGCTTGAAGGGTCATGCAGAGGTGGTGTTTCAATTTCATAACTGCATGTTCTTGAAGTCTCTCAATGTATTGAGTGTTTTCCCAAATTATACTTTTTGGCCAGTCACAAACTTGGCCCATTCCAGCTAGTGTCACCCACGTGTTAGTGGGGATGTTTGATCTTCCCAGAGATGTTTCAAGGACATCCCTAAAGCATACCTCTTGCTCTCCTGGGAACCTGGTGTTAGGCATATGAATGCCATATCTCAACCTGCAGTTGGTTTTAAATGATTAATGCCTCAATGCTAGGCAAGACAGCTTCAGAAAGGGCTCTACTATTGGCTTGCCTTTTTGATCATGGGATTGGAAGTTATTCCAGAGGCACCAGTGGTGATAAATTTGAAGACATGTATGAAATAAAACACATACCTGAGTATTCAAAGGGATTGGTGATGGTCAGTAAACCACAACCTAGGATCGGAAAACCTGGCCCTCAGATTTTGCTCAATTAGTTAAAGTCTGAGCTGGTAAGTTGGAAGAGATAATGAATTTCTCTGACTTTCAAAAGTCTCCTTTTACATGCATTAACAGAGGCGAAGTAATCTCTTTCTTGGCATTTGGTAATTGTGATCCAAACTTTGGATAAGATTCTAAACTATTCATTTTTTCTTCTGGCTTACTTCAACCATCAACACGCATTTTTTTCTGAAAACTTTAATTCTGCTCTTATTTTTTTTCCACTTCTAATTGACAGGAAGCTCCTAAGTTACAGAATATATACTTAGGAGGAATGTCAACTAAGATCCCAATTTCAACTTGAAAGCCCTCAACTTGATTCCTCATATCCCATTTCTACCCCATTCATCAGCTGAAAAATAACAAGGACTGAGGTAGAACAATCGTAGGAACATAGCTTCAGGAGCAGGCAATTCAGTCTAACTCAGTCTAAAGCTGCTGCACCATTTAATATAGAGTCACAGAGATATACAGCACAGAAACAGATCCCTCAGTCCAACTTGTCCATGCCGACCAAATATCCGAACCTAATCTAGTCCCATTTGCCTGCACTTGGCCAATATACCTCTAAACTCTTCCTATTCATAGAACATAGAACAATACAGCCCTCTATGTTGCACCAACCTATGAACTAATCTAAGCCCATCTCCCTACACTATTCCATCATCATCCATATGCTTATCCATGGATTGTTTAAATCTCCCTAAATCGGCTCCCTACATTGGCAGACAGGGCATTCCATGCCCTTACCACTTCCTGAGTAAAGAATCTGCCTCTGACATCGGTCTTAAAGCCATCATCCCTTAATCTTTAGTTATGCCCCCTCGTACAAGCTGACATCATCATCCGAGGAAAAAGACTTTCACTGTCCACCCTATCTAACCCTCTGATCGTCTTGTATGTCTCTATCAAATCTCCTCTTAGCCTTCTTCTTTCCAATGAAAACAGACCTAAATTTCTCAGCTTTCCTAATAAGACCGTCCCTCCAGACCAGGCAATATCCTGGTAAATCTCCTCTGCACCTTTTCCAATGCTTCCACATCCTTCTTGTAATGAGGCGACCAGAACTGTACACAAACATCCAAGTGCGACCGCACTAGCGTTCTGTATAGTTGCAGCGTGACATTACAGCTCTGGAACTCAATCCCTCTGCCAATAAAACCTAACACACTGTATGCCTTCTTAACAGCACTATCAACCTGGGTGGCAACTTTGAGGGATCTATGTACATAGACACCAAGATCCCTCTGCACATCCACACCACCAAGAGTCTTTCCATTGACCCAATATTCGGCCTTCCTGTTGTTCTTCCCAAAGTGAATCACCTCACGTTTAACTGCATTGAACTCCATTTGCCACTTCTCAGCCCAAGTCTGCAATTTATCCAAGTCCCCCTGTAATCTGTAACATTCTTCCATACTGTCCACTACTCCACTGTCTTTAGTGTCATCTGCAAACTTACTAACCCATCCAGCTATGCCTGCGACCAAGTCATTTATGAAAATGACAAACAGCAGTGGTCCCAACACAGATCCATGTGGTACATTATTAGTAACCAGACTCCAGCTGAATATTTTCCATCAACCACTACTCGCTGCCTTCTTACAGAAAGCCAGTTTCTAATCCAAACTGCTAAATCACCCTCAATCCCATGCCTCCGCATTTTCTCCAAAGGCCTACCATGTGGGGAACCTTATCAAAGGTTTTACTGAAGTCCATGTTCACCACATCAACTGCTCTACCCTCTTCCACATGCTTGGTCAACTTCTCAAAAAAACTCTGAGGTTATTGAGATATGACCAGCCCTTGACAAAACCATATTGATGATATGAAATCAAATTGTTGCTTGCTAGATGATTATAAATCCTATCTCTTATAATCCTTACCCAAACTAATCCTACAACAGATGTAAGGCTCACTGGTCTATAACTACTCGGACCATCTCTACTGCCCTTATTGAACAAGGGCAAAACATTTGCAATCCTCCAGTGCTTAGGTACTAAACCTGCAGACAATGACGACTCAAAGATTAAAGCCAAAGGCTCTGCCATCTCCTCCCTAGCTTCCCAGAGAATCCTCTGATAAATCCCATCCGGCCCAAGGGATCATTTACCCATCCAGATGCCTTTCAAATGTTGTAATTGTACCAGCCTTCGTCACTTCCTCTAGCAACTCATTCCATACATATATTACCCTCTGCATGGAAAAGTTGCCCTTTAGTCCCTTTTAATCTTTCTCCTCCCACCTTAAACCTATGCCGTCTAGTTTTGTATTCCCCACCCACAGGAAAAGACCTATCCATGCCCCTCATGATTTGATAAACCCCTGTAAGGTCACTCCTCAGAGTCCGACGCTCCAGGGAAAATAGCCCCAGTCTATTCAGCCTCTAGATTAGATTAGATTACTTAGTGTGGAAACAGGCCCTTCGGCCCAACAAGTCCACACCGACCCTCCGAAGAGCAACCCACCCAGACCTATTGCCCACATTTACCCCTTCACCTAGTAGTATGGGCAATTTAGCATGGCCAATTCACCTAACCTGCACATCTTTGGACTGTAGGTGGAAACTGGAGCACTCTGAGAGAATCCACGCAGACACGGGGAGTTTGACGCAGACAGTTGCCAGAGGCGGGATCTGAACCCAGGTCTCTGGCGCTGTGAGACGGCAGTGCTAACCACTGTTCCACCGTGCTGCCCATATACTTATACCTGAAACCCTCTAACTCTGACAACATCCTTGTAGATCTTTGCTGAACCCATTCAACTTTCACATCATCCTTCCTGTAGCAGGGAGATCAGAATTAAAAGCAGTATTCCTCTAGTGGCCTAATCAGTGTCCTGTACAACTGCAACATGACCTCCCAACTCCTATACTCAATGCACTGACCAATAAAGGAAAGCAAAGCAAATGCCTTCTACATTATCCTATTTACCCGTGACTCCACTTTCAAAGGACTATGAACCTGCATGCCAAGGTCTCTTTGTTCAGCAAAACCCTCCAAGACCTTACCATTAACTTATAAGTCCTGCCCTGATTTGCCTTTCCAAAACACAGCATCTTATCTAACTCAATCTAAACATGTATCTCAATTAAACTCCATCTGCCACTCCTTGGCCCATCTGATCAAGATCCCATTGTACTCTGATGTAATCTACTTCACTATCCACTATACCTCCAATTTTGGTGTCATCTACAAACTTACTAACCACACCTTCTACGTTCACCTCTAAGTCATTTATGTAAATGATGAAAAATAGTGGACCCAGCACCAGTCCTCGTGGCACACCACTGGTCAAAGGCATCCAGTCTGAAAAGCAACCTTCCACCACCACCCTCTGTTTTCTATCTTCGAGTCAGTTCTGTACCCAAATGGCTAGCTGTCCCTGTAATCAATGTGATTTAACTTGCTAACCAGTCTACCAAGAGGAAACTTGTGAAACATCTTATGGAAGTCCACATAGATCACATCCACTGCTCTGCTCTCATCAATCCTCTTCATTACTGCTTCAAAAGAAAAGCTTAATTAAGTTAAAGACATGACTTTCCACGCATAAAGCCATGTTAACGATCCCTAATCAGTCCTTGTCATTCCAAACACATGTACATCCTGTCCCTCAGGATTACCTCCAAAAACATGCCCGCTGCCGATGTCAGGCTCACTGGTCTAATAGTTCCCTGGCTTGTCCTTACCACCTTTCCTAAATAGTGACGCCAGCTAGCCAGCCTCCAGCCTTCCGGCACATCACTTATGGCTATTGATGTTACAAATATCTCAACAAGGGGCCCAGCAATCACTTCCCTAGCTTCCCACATAGATCTTTGGGACACCTGATTAGGTCATACAGATGTACAGCATGGAAACAGACCCTTTGATCCAACCGCCCATGCCGACCAGATATCCCAACCCAATCTAGTTCCACCGGCCAGCACCTGGCCCATATCCCTCCAAACCTTTCCTATTCATATACCTATCCAGATGCCTTTTAAATGTTGCAATTGTACCAGCCTCCACCACTTCGTCTGGCAGCTCATTCCATGCATGTACAACCCTCTGCATGAAAGATTTGCACTTTACGTCCCTTTTATATCTTTCCCCACTCACCCTAAACCTATGCCCTCTAGTTTTTATCTCCCCACCCCAGGGAAAATACTTTGCCTATATCTCATATCCATGCCCCTCATAATTTTGTAAATCTCTATACGGTCACCCCTCAGGTTCCAACGCTCCAGGGAAAATAGCCTCAGCCTATCTGACCTCTCCCAGTCGCTCAAATCCTCCAACCCTGGCAACATTCATGTTTCTGAAGCCTTTCACGTTTCACAACATCTTTCCGATAGGAAGGGGACAAGAATTGCACGCAATATTCCAACAGTGGCCTAACCAATGTCCTGTACAGCTACAACATGACCTCCCAACTACCGTACTCAATACTCTGATCAATAAACAAAAGCATACCAAATGCCTTCGTCACTATCCTATCTGCCTGCAACTCTACTTTCAAGGAACTATGAACCTGCACTCCAAGGTCTCTCTGTTCAGCAACACGCCCTAGGATCTTACCATTAAGTGTAGAAGTCCTGCTAAGATTTGCTTTCCCAAAATGCAGCACCTTGCATTTATCTGAATTAAACGCCATCTGCCACTCCCCAGCCCATTGGCCCATCTAATCAAGATCCCGTTGCAATCTGAGGTAACCTTCTTCGCTGTCCACTACTTCTCCAATTTTGGTGTCATCTGCAAAACTTACTAATCATATCTCCTATGTTCACATCCAAATCATTTATATAAATGACAAAAAGATCCAGCACCAATCCTTGTGGCACTCCACTGGTCACAGGCCTCCAGTCTGAAAAACAACCCTCTACCACCACCCTCTGTCTTCTACCTTTGAGCCAGTTCTGTATCCAAATGGCTAGTTTTCCCTGTATTCCGTGAGATCTAACCTTGCGAACAGTCTCCCATGGGGAACATTGTCGAACGCCTTACTGAAGTCCAAATAGATCACATCTACCGCTCTGCCCTCATTAATCTTCTTTGTTGCTTCTTCAAAAACCTCAGTCAAGTTTGAGAGACATGATTTCCCATGCACAAAGCCATATTGACTATACCTAATCAGTCCTTACCTTTCCAAATACATTATTTTTTGGGGGGGTATAATTTAAACTAATTTGTCTCCAGGCAACCAGTTACCATTGCTGCTAGACCACAAGTTACGTTGTATCTTATTCAGAACACTTGGTGTTGTCAGGTAGTTCTACTAGCTTTTAACTTCCTTAAAAAAAAGGTACAGTACACCCACATCTTCATAACACATTCCCCCACCTCCCCCTCTACCCCCACATTGATCCCTGAGGAATCCCATCGACCACAGTCCGCAAACACAAAAATGAGCCACTTATTCCTACACTATGTTTTCTGTTTGCTAATCCTTAATCCAGGCCAGTGCATCACCTCCTATCCCATGTCCTTTAAATCTTTCTATCCGGCCTCCTGTGGTGACATTATTAAAAGCCTTCCAAAAATCTAAACATAGGTTATCTATCTACTCCTTTTTATCAATTTTGCTAGCAACATTGCTAAAACCCCTCCAGAAGTCTGAAAACATAACAAAGGTACACTCCTTGCACAGCAGTACAACCTCACACACTTCACCCAGCAAAGAAGTGCATGTTGAGGGATATCAGGGATACTGTGATTGTGACTGCCTTCAAGAAAGACAATTCCAATTAGAACAATAAGGTTATTTCCCTACTGTCTGCCCCATGGATAATCATTGCAAGGATCCTCCTTGATTGCTTCTTCCTAGTGCTGAACAAGGGTTACACCAGAAACATTGACTTCGCCACTTCCTGACGCTGACTGGATAGCTGTGTTCTTCCAGCCTTCTGCTTGTCTATCATCCTAATCTCAGTGCAGTTTTCATCATCTGAGGGTACCAGAGACATTATCTTCACCGCACAATAAATGCGCTAGAAAAGCATGGAACAGTACTAACCACTCTACATAGCCTTTTCATAACTCATGCAAAACCTTTCATTCTTGTCAACTGCAAAAATTTATAGATAGCCAAATTTGAGCAGGATGCTCCACAAATTTTATTTTCCACCTATTCCATGATGAAATGCAAGCTGATCCTGACTAACAGAAGGACCACAATCTCAGAGAAGAATGGGGTCAAACAATGTATGCCTTTGTAAACATCTTTATTTTCCTTAATGCAGCATTGCAACTCACCTCCACAACATTACCTAGAAGCATGGAGAATAGATAGGAAACAGTTTGGCCTGCATCACCTTCAACCCAATACCAGAACCACTCCAAATTTAGTCAGAGCTTTGGAATGCAGATGACTCTCAAGCGTTCATTCACACAAACTCCCTTCAACTTATTGTCAGCCCCTTCTCCAAGGGGCATTCTCTTCCAACCAGCTCTTATAACTCAACACTTCAGCCTTCAACTAAGATCAATAGCAAGATTATGGAAAATCTAGTCCATTTTCCATACTTTGGAAGCCTCTACTTGACGAGGGCAGTGATGGAAAATCTACCTTGACTATGTCTCACATCTGAGAATTCAGTCCTCTGGGTAAAGAACTTAAAACATTCATAGTTCTCAGAGTAAAGAAGTTCCTCCAAATCTTACTTGGAAATGACTGACTACTTAACCCGGGATTACGAACCCTTGTTTAGTCACGTGAGGTAACCTCTCAATATCTACTCTATCAAGACCTCTTGGTATTTCATGTGTTTTAATGACGGCACCTCTCACTGTTCTGAAAACCAGAGAGAGAGTATAAGTTTATTGTACTCAATCTCATGCTTGCTAAAGCACCCTGACTAAAAAGAGAAGCCACTCGAAATTAAACAGCAGATACATCAGTTTCTAGGCAAAATAGTAGCTTATTCACAAGCACTGGAGCATTTTAAATGTTTCTAATTGGAAAAATCAAAGGAGATCCAAAGACCAACAATGTCTGATGATGAAGGTGTTAAGTAAATAAGAAGCAATGACTGCCAGCAGCACTCAATTATCATGAAGAAACTGTATTTAAAAGAACAAAAATCTTTCCATGCCCCAAACAGGAAGGAGACAATCCTTACAGATCTCTGCTAAAATCAAGACCTGAATGCTGATTGTACTTTAAACTTTTTCGGACAAATATTTATTAAGATTGCAACATCACAAAAGGGGTTGAGACCAGCCAATTGTTTAAATAGAATGTGCTGACACTGTGAAAACAAAGATCTACCTTTCTGGCTTTCTCCACTGCAGCTTCACTCTCCCAGCCATAAGCATGTGTTCTTGAATGAGGATTGCCATAGGCGCTGACAAGGTAAGGAAGCATTGCATCCAACACTCTAGGATCCTAAGAGTAAAGTCAGGATCTTAAACAAGGTGTAAACATATTAAGAGTTACATACATGAGTACGCATTGGTTTGGTGGCAAGACTCACAAAAGTTGTATCTAATTTTCTGTTTCAGAAGCTTGCTGTGTACAAATCAGTTGCTGCATTTGCACCACAGAAGAAACAACAGGACTTTGTCATGTGTGAAAGTTTTTGGGTATGTTCATAATAATCCATAAGAATTACAAATCTGTTACTGCAGTCTATACACTTTAAAAATATACTTACTACAGTTCTCACATGAAATATAATTTATCATTAATCTAAGAGATTTCATAAAAACATCAAGGCAGATGAGAAATTATTACTGCTTAAACAAGTTTTGAAGAATTGATTTAGGAGAGAATTCAAGAGCTCAGATGAAGGCAAACATGACCCTGGAATTGATTAAACGTAGGAATGGTCAAGAGACTGGAATCAGGGAAGCACAGAAATCTTTAGACCATCATAGGAGGGAAAGGGAGATACAAATTGCAAGGGAGCATAAAATTCAATATGCCTGGGCAAACTGGTCAGCCATCTGATTACACAAATGCAACTTTAAACAGTTCCTCTAATTTGTGTATCATTGGATAGTTTGCATCAAGCATTCCTACCATTGGTGTGGTAGCCTGGAAATCCAAGTACAGAGGTCGAAATTTATCTGCAACATCTTTCAAAGAATCATTATCTAGGAAAAACACAATAAATTTCAAAATTATGTTCGCTTTAGCAAACCATTTCAACTTCAGATGGCATCACATAAACCATTATTTCTCTCTTCAAAAATCCACCCTGTCTAATCCCAAAGCCCTGTCAAATCCTACAAATCCATTCACCCTATTCCCCTCATCCCAAAACACTTCCCCCTCCCCCCCACCCCACAATCCCCCCTACTCCCAAAAGTACATCCGTCAATCTTCCTTCCACTCCTCCCATAAACCTCTTCCCACTGTCCCCGCCCCAAAATCAAAACCCAAATCCTCTTCCCACTGGAACCCCCAAAATCCATCCCCCAATTCTCTTCACCCTGCCCCCATTTCCATACTCCAATCCTCTTTGCCCCCAGGACCCTAGATCCTTCTCCCTCCCCCACCCCACCTCGAAACCCATCCCCCATCCCTCTTCCCACCGCCTCCAAATCCATCCCCCATCCCTCCCCCCACCTCCAAATCCATCCCCCATCCCTCCCCCCACCTCCAAATCCATCCCCCATCCCTCCCCCCACCTCCAAATCCATCCCCCATCCCTCCCCCCCCGCCTCCAAATCCATCCCCCATCCCTCCCTCCCCCACCTCCAAATCCATCCCCCATCCCTCCCCCCCCCACCTCCAAATCCATCCCCCATCCCTCTTCCAATCCTTACCGCCCTCCCTCCGCTAACACACCCCTCCCCCAATGCGCGCCCCGCTGACTCACCATTCTCAGCCCCGTCCCTCCGGCTCTGTGAGGCGCCGAACCTCCTGCACAGGACTCCTCGGGCCCCCGCGAGGCCCCTGAGGGCCGTCCTGCCGAGCATGTCCCAGTGAAGGCGCCCCTTGTCCCGGGGGCAGGTTTCAAAACCTGTGGCGAACGACTCAACCCAACACCGGAAGCTCCTGGTGACCTCTCACCTTAGCAACGGAAATGTCGTCAGCCGCTGCCCCGGGAAGCCAATCGCCGGGGAAAGTGAATGAAACAAAATGAATAGAGTTCTGGAAATAGATGTCACACCGATAAACTAAATCAGGCCAGTGATACAGAGTGGGAGCAGATAGTATTATTAATACTTTGTAATAGCCTTTTATTATTTCATGGAATCCGAGTCCGATATTGTCGTTCCGCAAATCTGTATCAAAACGCTCCGATCTATTTGATGATTATTAATTGAAATGAATTACAAGTTGTTTCCACAATTATTTAAAAACAAAGATGTGAACCGCAGGCTTCTGCCTAACGCGCGGGCCTGTCGGTTACTGAGGCTATACAGGATTCCACTTTGGTCTGGCGTAACGGCAGCTCAACGAGCTGCGTCTATTGTGATTGGTCGGTGCGTCTGTCCACATGACTGACATACACGCCTCCTCCATTTCAGCTCCGATTGGTCCATGCCCCTGTCCATCAGGATCGCTGCCGGACACGCCCCCCTTTTCCAGTGTCGATCGGCTAGTGCAGCACCTATCCATCAAAGTCACCACCGGACACGCCCCTTCTTCAGCGTCGATTGGTCAGTGTGACTGTCGATCAAGAACACCTCCTCTTTCCCAGTGCTGATCCGTCATTACATCTGTCCGTCATGATCACGCCCCCTTTTCCACCGTCGATTGGCCAGTGCGACAGTCCATCACGATCCAGCGTCTATTGGCCAGTGCGACAGTCCATCACGATCAATGCCTGACACACCTCCGTTTTTCCAGCGACGATTGGTCGGTGTGCCTGTCCATCAGCCTAGCCTGACGTACACGCCCCCTCCTCCCGTGCTGCTGGCAGGGTCAAATACAGGGCGTGAGCGCTCTAACCTGTTGCACCAGTTTGTGTGGAGTGGAGGTATACAAGACTGGAGGGGTGGAATAACAGCTGAATTCCTCTGGATGCAGATCCTTCGACGATTTGGGTGAGTTAAATATGGAATTGCAGGCTGTAGGCACAGGCCATGATCTCTCAGGACAGACTTGCACTGTCTGTTCTGCAATGTCTGAAGAGAAAGGGTCACTGGAAACGTTAATACTCTTCACAGATACTGCAACGATCTACTGAATTTCTCCTGAAGGTTACTCTTTTTTTAAGCTTCAGGTCTCCAACATCCTCAGTTCTTTGTTTTATTATATTGCAGTGTCATTTAATTATTATTCCAAAGGTAAAGTCGCCATAGTGTTACCAGACCATTAAAGAGAGAGAGAGGACTGGTGATGGTCTAACCTGATGGGGTAGGTTGAGAAGGAGAGTCTTTCATGGTGACCTCAACCAGTATGGGAATTCAACCCACAATGTTGGCACCAATCTTCAAAACCATAAAATGCTGGACTCCTCTGTTAATATTAACTTTGCACCTCTTCCCTCAGGTAGTGTCTGACATTGCTATGCACTTTCAGTTCTTATTTCCGATTTTCAGCATTGGTGGTACTTTCCCTCTGCATTTGGAAATTTTATGGCACGGCTGTTGTTAAACAATAAAACATGAATCAATTGCTGTTTGCAGGAAGCTCTTATGGTTGGTGGCCACTTGAAAATCTCAAAGCAATGGAGATTAGCAGACTTCTGTTTGGCAAGGGTGTTAAGGGTCTCCAAGCATTTTATTTTCTCATTTATCTTAAGCTTGGAGACCAAGAATTACAATTGGTGTGTTTCATACTAAATTCAACATCTTTTATTGACAAGTTCTCCCCGCGTCAGCTTGGGTTTCCTCCGGGTACTCTGGTTTCCTCCCACAATCCAAAGATGTGCAGGTTAGATGGATTGGCTGTGCTAAATTGCCTATTGTGTTCGGGGATGTGTAGGTTAGGAGCATTAGTCAGGGGTAAAATGTAGTAGGGGAATGGGCCTGGTTGGATTACTCTTTGGAGGGTTGGTGTGGACTTGTTGGGCTGAAGGGCCTGTTTCGACATTGTAGGGATTCTGTGAAATATAAACAAAATGGTTTCAATTAACTCATTCAGCTACCCCTTCAGATGGTCAATCTGATGTGATTTGGCCACTTAAGAATGATCCTTGACTTTGATTTCCCTGCTTGAATCAGGTATGACTGTTCCCATTGATGCTTGACTTCTGTCTTTTCTTGACTCCTGCTCAACAAATGCACATTGGTTCCTCATCCGTAATTACGCTCGAGTCAGTGGTGGTGATCCACTATCTTGAACCATTAGAATTTATTTGTAACAATATACCCATTGTGTTGTTAGGAAGAGATCTTCTTTCAGATCTGCTGTAATTGCCAAAAAGCCAAAAGAACTGCTGATGCTGGAAATCCGAAGCAAAAACTGAAATTACTATAAAAACTCAGCAGGTCTGGCAGCATCTGTGGAGAGAAAATAGTTAATGTTTCGTGTCCAGCGACCCTTCTTCAGAACTCAAAGTTTCTTCAGAATTCAGTTCTGAAGATGGGTCACTAGACCCGAAACGTTAACTCTGCTTTCTCTCCACGGATACTGCCAGACCTGCTGAGTTTTTACAGCAATTTCTGTTCTTTTCTCCTGCAATTGCCTGTCTGTTTTCAATCTACCTATGCTAGTTTCACCCAGTTTTGGGGCAATGAACAGTTCTATTCAATTCAAATTGTTTTATTTAATTCAGCAGTATTACAAACATCAACTGTACATAACCATCACTGCTATAAATGCATAGCAGTCTGTTAACCCTTTCCTTACGGTTTGCAGAACCAAAACTCATAGGTGGAGCTAAGATGCATATTTGCTATGATTTAATGAATGCTGCAATAGGTTCAAAGGGCAGAATAACCTATTCCTATTCATAAAATCAAAGAAAAGGGCAAGGTGTGCAGCTGTTATTTAACCCTGTTTAAAACTTCAATAAATTGCTGCTTTCTTTTGTATTCATTCACAGCACACGTGCATCGCTGGCTGGGCCAGCATTTGTTGCCCATTCCTAGTTACCTTTGAGAAGGTTGTAGTGAGCTGCCTTTTTGAACTGCTGCATCCATTTCATAACATGATAGAATGTTTCAGTTTGACAATGCAGAGAGTGAGTGAAATAGATAGATTATACCAGATAAATCTTTCCCTGATCTCCAGTCTCCAGACAGGATAACGCCTAGTCAGTTTAGTGACAAGCTGGGTATTTGACTGACCCAGAATTCATATGATTTTTGTTGAACAGTTCTTCTTTGCGAATCTATTGTGGATTATTTGGTGGTTCACAGAAAACAAGTAATAGTTTTTCCAAAGCTGGTCAATTATGTAATTTCAGCAGTGAAAACTGATTAGTTGACCTTGTTTGCTGGGATATTGGACTGATTAGCAAAGTTACTGTGACACATAACTTATGTTTGGATTTTTTTGCTTCAGTATTTAAAAGCAACAAGATTTCTTTTCAAATTTCACAGAATCCTAGAGCACAGAAAGAAACCATTTGATTCATTCTGTCTATGTTGGCTGTTTAAAATTCTCTCCAGCTGCTTTTTGTGTAGTGTCAGCTGTGGAACAGTGGTTAACTTTTTTCTGTCTGAGTCCAAACAATCTGGGTTTAAGCCCCACTCCAGGCTTGAGCACAATGATCTAGGCTGATACTCCAGTACAGAACTGACAAAGTGAGATGCTGTTCCTCAGTCAAGATGTCGAACTAAGGACTGACTTGTCCACTTGAGTGGATAAAAAAGATCCACAGCATTAGTTTTTAAAAGAAGCAGACGTGTTCACCCCAGAGCCCTGACTAATATTTACCTCTTAATCAACATCTCAGAAACATTATTTGGTTGCAATCACCTTGTTCATGGGAGTTTATTTGTGTAAATTGGCTGGAAGGTACTTTGAAATTGCATGAAAAACAATATATAAATGCAAGTCTTGAACCACTGCATCCATTCATGAACATGATAAAATGTGCTTCAGTCCAATTATCCAGAGAGTGAATGAAGTGGACACATTGACTTTGTAGTGTCCCTAAATCTGAGCCAGGAGGCCTGGGTTCAGATTCCACTACACCAAAGGTGTACTGTAACATACCTGAACAAGATAAATTTATAAATGCAAGTCTTTTCTTTCTTCTTTAATTCACTATGTCTTGATTAGTTTATTGGAAATAACGCTGTTTCTGTTCTAACTTTAACGTTATATTCCTATTTGAGGAATTGATCTAATTGTAGTAGGTTTGATCAGTCGCAGAAAGCACTTGAATCCAGGTACCAGGCACTCCCTACCCACCAGGAGAAAAGTCCTGCCTGTAGAAATACATCTGTCTGAGATTCAACCTGTGTCTCAATGGTTTTCATGAAATTTAAATTAAATTTAATTCAATGACTATCAGTAGGAACACTGCAGCAGATGTCAGGCTGAGAAAAATAATTGGTTCAAGATCTTACTTCTCAGATACTTTAAGGTGGTTAAGTACCAGGTAGTTCACTTTGATTTTAATTTCTGTGTCTTGGTGCAAAATCAAAATCTCCAAAGAACTATGGAGAAAGACATGGAAGCTAGAGAACTCTGGGAAACAAGTTGTGATGTCAGGAAAAGAGGAGAAAGTGAGGACTGCAGATGCTGGAGATCAGAATCAAAAAGGGTGGTGCTGGAAAAGCACAGCTGGTCAGGCAGCATCCGAGGAACAGGAGAGTCGACGTTTCGAGCAAAAGCTCTTCATCCTGATTATTTCTACATCAAGATGATCAGGATGAAGAGTTTATGCTCGAAATGTCGACTCTCCTGCTGCTCTGATGTTGCCTGACCAGCTGTTCTTTTCCAATGTCATGAAAAGAGTCCACGTTACTGATGCTGGAGGTCTTAAAACTCATAAAAGTAGATAAGTCCCCGGAACCTGATAAAGTTTGTCGCAGGATATTATGGGAACCTTGAAGAAATTGCAGTGCCCTGAGCAGAGATATTTGTCTCATTGACAGCCACAGGTGAGGTGTTGGAAGACTGGAGAATGGCTAATGTGGCAACATTAAAGCAAGGATGCAAGGAAGAGCCAGGGAAGTACAGACCGGTCAGCCTGATGTCAGCGGTAGGTAAGTTATTGGAGGGGATTCTGAGAAACAGGATCTACGTACATTTGGAAAGGCAAAGCCTGATTAGGGATAGTTAGTTTAGCTTTTTGTGTACAAAGTTGTGTCTCAAACTTGATTGAGTTTTTTGAAGCGGTGACCAAAAAGATAGATGAAGGCAGAGCTATAGATATTGCCTACATGGATGTTAGCAAGGTTCCATGAAATCCAGCGAGACCTAGCCAACTGGTTACAAAACTCGCTTGACGGTAGGAGACAAAAGGTGGTGGTAGAGGGTAGTTAATCAGACTGCAGGCCTGTGACCAGTGATGTGCTGCAACGATTAGTGCTGGGTCCACTGTTGTTTATCATTTATATAAACAATTTGGATGAAAGGGGAAAGATTTGAAAGGTACCTGATGGGCATTTCTTCTCATTCAGAGTATGGTGCACATGTGGAACAAGCTGCCAGAAGACATAGGTAAAAACAATGACTGCAGATGCTGAAAACCAAATACTGGATTAGTGGTGCTGGAAGAGCACAGCAGTTCAGGCAGCATCCAACGAGCAGCAAAATCGACGTTTCGGGCAAAAGCCCTGAACTGCTGTGCTCTTCCAGCACCACTAATCCATGCCAGAAGACATAGTAGAGGTAAGTACAATTACAACACTTAAAAGAAATTTCGGCAGGCAGATGATAAGAAAAGTCTCCAGGGATATGGGCAAAACACGGGCAAATGCGACCAGTTCAGTTTAGGAAACCTGTGATGAGTTGGGCCTAAGGATCTGTTGCCGCACTGTGTGACTCTATCAAAGCAAGCATGCAGATACAGCAGGCAGTGAAGAAAGCTAATAGCATGCTGGACTTCATAACAAGAGGGATTCTGTATAGAAGCACAGAGGTTCTTCAGCAGCTGTACAGGGCCCTGGTGAGACCACACCTGGAGTATTGTGTGTAGTTGTGGTCTCCAAATTTGAGGAAGGACGTTCTGGCCTTTGAGGGAGTGCAACGTAGGTTTACGAGGTCAATTCCTGGAATGGCTGGATTATCATGTGTTGAAAGATTGGAGCGAATGGGCTTGTATACAGTTGGGTTTAGAAGGATGAGAGGGGATCTGATTGAGACATATAAGATTATTAAAGGATTGGACACTCTGGAGGCAGGAAGCATGTTTCCACTGATGGGTGAGTCCAGAACTAGAGGACACAGTTTAAAAATAAGGGGTAGGCAATTTAGAACAGAGTTGAGGAGAAACCTCTTCACCCAGGGAGTGGTGGATATATGGAGTGCTCTGCCCCAGAAGGCTGTGGAGGCCAAGTCTCTGGATACTTTCAAGAAGGAGGTGGATAGAGCTCCCAAAGATAGTGGAATCAAGGGTTATGGGGATACGGCAGGAACAGGATACTGATTGTGGATGATCAGCCATGATCATAATGAATGGTAGTGTGGCTTGAAAGGCCAAATGGCCTACTCCTGTACCCTTTGTCTATTGTCTATGGCTCTTAATATCTTAATGAAGAAACAATGAAGGTTGATTAAAAGGATGTGATGGGTATTATCTAACTAGAATATAAGGAAACCTTTAACAGAACTGAGGAAGGGTCACTGGACTCGAAACATTAACTCTGATTTCTTTTTACAGATGTTGCCAGATTTACTGAGCTTCCCCAGAACTTCTGTTTTTATTTCTGATTTACAGCATTCGCAGTTCTTTCGGTTTCTACACAAAAGTTTGATTGACAAAATCAAAGTTCATCAAATAGGAAAATCAGTACCAGCTTAGACTTTTATAAAGTATGACAAAAAACACCAAGTATTGCAGATACTGGATGTCTGAAATCTAAAAGAAATAAAGTTCTGGAAATACTCAGCTGGTCTGGTTGCATCAGTGAGATAGATAGGTGGAATTAATGTTTCAGGACTCTAACCTTTCATCACCTCTTCAGGTCATGCTTAGTGGTTATTTTTCAGACTGAATAATGGTAGACAGTTCCCACTTATCAGTGCCAGGCGACTTTTACTTTAATACAGGGGGTCCTCACTATTCGTATGGGATATAGAGTCATAGAGATGTACAGCATGAAAACAGACCCTTCGGTCCAACTCGTCCATGTCGACCAGATATCCCAACTCACTCTAGTCCCACCTGCCAGCACCCGGCCCATATTCCTCCAAACCCTTCCTATTCATATACCCATCCAGATGCCTCTTAAATGTTGTAATTGTGCCAGCCTCCACCACTTCCTCTGGCTCATTCCATACACGTACCACCCTCTGTGTGACAAGGTTGCCCCGTAGGTCTCTTTTATATCTTTCTTTCTCCTCTCACCCTAAACCAATGCCCTCTAGTTCTGGACTCCCCGATCCCAGGGAAAAGACTTTGCCTATTTACCCTATCCATGACCTTCATAATTTTGTAAACCTCTAAGGTCACCCCTCAGCCTCCGACACTCCAGGGAAAACAGCCCCAGCCTGTTCAGCCTCTCCCTATAGCTCAAATCCTCCAACCCTGGCAACATTCTTGTAAATCTTTTCTGAACCCTTTCAAGTTTCACAACATCTTTCCGATAGGGAGGAGACCAAAATTGCATGCAATATTTCAACAGTGGCCTAACCAATGGCTGTACAGCTGCAACATGACCTCCCAACTCCTGTACTCCATACTCTGACCAATAAAGGAAAGCATACCAAACGCCTTCTTCACTATCCTATCTATCTGCAACTCCACTTTCAAGGAGCTATGAACCTGCACTCCGAGGTCTCTTTGTTCAGCAACACTCCCTAGGACCTTACCATTAAGTGTATAAGATTTGCTTTCCCAAAATGCAGCACCTCGCATTTATCTGAATTAAACACCATCTGCCACTTCTCAGCCCATTGGCCCATCTGGTCCAGATCCTGTTGTAATCTGAGGTAACCCTCTTCGCTGACAACTACACCTTCAATTTTTGTGTCATCTGCAAACTTACTAACTGTACTTCTTATGCTCACATCCTAATCATTTATGTAAATGACAAAAAGTAGAGGACCCAGCACCGATCCTTGTGGCATTCCACTGGTCACAGGCGTCCAGTCTGAAAAACAACCCTCCACCACCACCCTCTGTCTTCTCCCTTTGAGCCAGTTCTGTATCCAAATGGCTAGATCTCCCTGTATTCCATGAGATCTAACCTTGCTAATCAGTCTCCCATGGGGAACCTTGTGGAATGACTTACTGAAGTCCATATACATCACATCTACTGCTCTGCCCTCATCAATCCTCTGTTACTTCCTCAAAAAACTCAATCAAGTTTGTGAGACATGATTTCCCATGCACAAAACCATGTTGACTATCCCTAATCAATCCTTGCCTTTCCATCTTGTCCCTCAGGATTTCCTCCGACAACTTGCCCACCACAACGTCAGGCTCACTGGTCTATAGCTCCCTGGCTTGTCTTGACTGCTCTTCTTAAACAGTGGCACCACGTTAGCCAACCTTCAGTCTTCCGGCACCTCACTTGTAGCTATCGATGATACAAATATCTCAGCAAGAGGCCCAGCAATCATTTCCCTAGCTTCCCACAGAATTCTCGAGTACACCTGATCAAGTCCTGGGGATTTATCTACCTTTATGCATTTCAAGACATCCAGCACTTCATCCTCTGTAATATGGACATTTTTCAAGATGTCACCATCTATTTCCCTACAGTCTATATCTTCCATATCCTTTTCCACAGTAAATACTGATGCTAAATACTCATTTAATATCTCCCCGTTTCTGCAGCTCCACACAAAGGCCGCCTTTCTGATCTTTGAGGGGTCCAATTTTTCTCCCCAGTTACCCTTTTGTCCTTAACGTATTTGTGAAAACTCTCTGGATTCTCCTTAATCCTATTTGCCAAAGCTATCTCATGTCCCCTTTTTGCCCTCCTGATTTCCCTCTTAAGTATACTCCTACTCTCTTTATCCTCTTCTAAGGATTCACTCGATCTACCCTGTCTATAACTGACCTATGCTTTCTTCTTTTTCTTAACCAAACCCTCAATTTCCTTAGTCATCCAGCATTCCCTATACCTACCAGCCTTTCCTTTCACCCTGACAGGAATATACTTTCTCTGGATTCTTGTTATCTCATTTCTGAAGGCTTCCCATTTTCCAGCCGTCCCTTTACCTGGGAACATCTGCCCCCAGTCAGCTTTCAAAAGTTCTTTACTGTCAAAATTTGCCAATTTAGAACTTCAACTGTTAGATCTGGTCTATCGTTTTCCATAATTCTATTAAATTTAAAATAATAATGATCACTGGCTTCAAAGTGCTCCCCCACTGACACCTCAGTCACCTGCCCTGCCTTATTTTCCAAGAGTAATCAAGTTTTGCACCTTCTCTAGTAGGTACATCCACGTACTGAATCAGAAAATTGTCTTGTACATACTTAATAAATTCCTCTCCATCTAAACCCTTAATAGTATGGCAGTCCCAGTTGATGTTTGGAAAGTTAAAATCCCCTACCATAACCACCCTACTATCCTTACAGATAGCTGAGATCTCCTTACAAGTTTGTTTCGCACTTTCCCTCTGACTATTAGGGTGTCCATAATACAATCCCAATAAGGTTATCATCCCTTTCTTATTTCTCAGTTCCACCCCAATAACTTCCCTGGATGTATTTCTGGGAATATCCTCCCTCAGCACAGCTGTAATGCTATCCCTTATCAAAAATGCCCCTCCCCTCTTGCCTCCCTTTCTATCCTTCGTGTAGCATTTGTATCCTGGAACATTGAGCTGCCTGTCCTGCCCATCCCTGAGCCATGTTTCTGTAATTGCTATGCTATCCCAGTCCCATGTTCCTCACCATGCCCTGAGTTCACCTGCCTTCCCTGTTAGGCCCCTTGCATTGAAATAAATGCAGTTTAATTTATTAGTCCTACATTGTCCCTGACTGTTTGACTCATTTCTGTTCTCAACTGTACCAGTCTCAGATTGATCTCTTTCCTCACTATCTCCCTGGGTCCCAAACCCCACCTTCCTAGTTTAAATACTCCTGTGCAGCTCTAGCAAATTTCCCTGCCAGTATATTAGTCCCCTTCCAATCTAGGAGCAATCCATCCTTCTTCTACAGGTCACTTCTACCCCAAAATCCCTTCCAATGATCCAAAAGTGTGAATCCTTCTCCCATACACCAGCTCCTCAGCCATGCATTCATATGCTGTATCCTCCTATTCCTGCCCTCACTAGCTTGTAGCACTGGGAATAATCCAGATATTACTACTCTCAAGGGTGTCCTTTTTTAAATTCCTGCCTAACTCCCTGTAATCTCCCTTCAGAATCTCAACCTCTTCTCTTCCTATTTTATTGGTTCCAATGTGGACAATGACCTCTTGCTGGCCCCTCTCCCCCGTGAGAACATTCTGCTCCCTCTCTGAGACATCCTTGATCCTGGCACCAGGGAAGCAACACACCATTTTGATTTTCCGCTGCTGGCCACAGAAATGTCTGTCTGTACCTCGGACTAGAGAATCCCCTAACACAATTGGTCTCTTGGAACCTGACGTACCCCTTGTTGCATTAGAACCACTGTTGCACTACCAACTCTTTAAATACTTCAGTGGTCTAACCTCCACAACTTTCTTGCATGAAGAACTCCAGACTGTATTCACACATAGCTTAAAAATGTGTTGCTGGAAAAGCACAGCAGGTCAGGCAGCATCCAAGGAGCAGGAAAATCGACATTTCGGGCATAAGCTCTTCAGGAATGAGGAGGGTGTGTCAAGCAGGCTAAGGTAAAAGGTAGGGAGGAGGGACTTGGGGAGGGGCTTTGGGAGTGCGATAGGGGGAAGGAGGTTAAGGTGAGGGTGATAGGCCGGAGAGGGGGTGGGGGCGGAGAGGTCAGGAAGAAGATTGCAGGGCAAGAAGGCGGTGCTGAGTCTGAAGGTTGGGACTGAAAAGGTGGGGGGAGGGGAAATGAGGAAGCTGGAGAAATCTGCATTCATCCCTTGTGGTTGGAGGGTTCCTAGGCAGAAGATGAGACGCTCTTCCTCCAGGCGTCGTGTTGCCATGGTCTGGCGATGGAGGAGGCCAAGGACCTGCATGTCCTTGGCAGAGTGGGAGGGGGAGTTGAAGTGTTCAGCCACGGGGCAGTTGGGTTGGTTGGTCCGGGTGTCCCAGAGGTGTTCTCTGAAATGTTCCGCAAGTAGGCGATCTGTCTCCCCAGTGTATAGGAGGCCACATCGTGTGCAGCAGATACAGTAAATGATGTGTGTGGAGGTGCAGGTGAATTTCTGATGGATATGGAAGGATCCCTTGGGGCCTTGGAGGGAAGTGAGGGGGGAGGTGTGGGTGCAATTTTGCATTTCTTGCAGTTGCAGGGGAAGGTGCCGGTGAGGTTGGGTTGGTGAGGGTTGTGGATCTGACAAGGGAATCGTGGAGGGAGTGGTCTTTCCGGAATGCTGATAGGGGTGGGGAGGGAAATATATCCTTGGTGGTGGGGTCTGTTTGGAGGTGGCGGAAATGACGAAGGATGATACGATGTATCTGGAGGTTGGTAGGATGGTAGGTGAGGACCAGTGGGGTTCTGTCCTGGTGGCGTTAGGAGGGGCGGGGCTCAAGGGCAGAGGAGCGGGAAGTGGAGGAGATGCAGTGGAGAGCATTGTCAACCATGTCTGAGGGGAAATTGCGGTCTTTGAAGAAGGAGACCATCTGGGTTGTTCAGTATTGGAATTGGTCCTCCTGGGAGCAGATGCAGTAAAGGCAAAGGAATTGGGAATCGTGTTTGGTGTTTTTACAGGGGTCAGGGTGGGAGGAAGTGTAATCTAGGTAGCTGTGGGAGTCAGTAGGTTTATAGTAAACATCTGTGTTGAGTCGTTTGTCCAAGATAGAAATGGAGAGGTCTAGGAAGGGGAGGGAGGAGTCTGAGACGGTCCAGGTGAATTTGAGGTCAGGGTGGAAGGTGTTAGTAAAGTGGATGAACTGTTCAACCTCCTTGTGGGAGCTCGATGTAGCAGAGGAAAAGGGGGGTGGGGGGTGCCAGTGTAGCTGCGGAAGATGGACTGTTCCACATATCCAACGAAGAGGCAGGCATAGCTGGGGCCCATGTGGGTGCCCATGGCTACTCCTTTGGTTTGGAGGAAGTGGGAGGATTGGAAAGAGAAGTTGTTCAGAGTGAGGACCAGTTCAGTCAGTCAAAGGAGGGTGTCAGTGGAAGGGTACTGGTTGGTACAGCGGGAAAGGAAGAAGCGGAGGGCTTTGAGTCCTTCGTGATGGGGGACGGAGGTGTACAGGGACTGGATGTCCATGGTGAAAATAAGGTGTTGGGGGCCGGGGCAGCGCAAATCATGGCTGAGGTGGAGGGTATGGGTGGTGTCTCGAACGTAGGTGGGGAGTTCTTGGACTAAGGGGGACAGGAGCGTGTCGAGGTATGCAGAAATGAGTTCGGTGGGGCAGGAGCAGGCTGAGACAATGGTCGGCCGGGGCAGTCAGGTTTGTGGATTTTGGGCAGGAGATAGAAACGGGCAGTGTGGGGTTGTGGGACTATGAGGTTGGAGGTGGTGGATGGGAGATCCCCTGAGGTGATGAGGTTATGGATGGTTTGGTGGTGGGAGGTGGGGGTCATGGTCAAGGGGGCAGTAGGAGGAGGTGTCCGCGAGCTGATGTTTAGCCTCAGCAGTGTAAAGGTTGGTGCGCCAAACTACTACCGCGCCTCCCTTGTCTGCCGGTTTGATAGTGAGGTTGGGGTTGGAGTGGAGGGCTGCACGTTGCGAGGGTGAGAGGTTGGAGTGGGTGAGAGGGGTGGAGAGGTTGAGGTGGTTAATGTCACGGCGGCAGTTGGCTATGAAGAGGTCGAAGGCAGGTAAGAGGCCAGCACGGGGTGTCCAGGTGGATGGGGTGTTGGAGGTGGGAGAAGGGGTCATCAGAGGGTGGGCGAGAGTCCTGGTTGAAGAAGTAGGCGCGAAGGCGGCAGAAGAATTGTTCAATGTCTCGCCATGTGTTGAATTACCCTCTCTCCAGCCTATCACTCTCTCCTTAACCTCCTTCCACCCATCGCATCCCGACGTCCCTCCTCCCTACCTTTTACCTTAGCCTGCTTGGCACACCCTCCTCATTCCTGAAGAAGAGCTTATGCCCAAAACATTGATTCTCCTGCTCCTTTGATGCTGCCTGACCTGCTGCGCTTTTCCAACAATACATTTTTAAGCTCTGATCTCTAGCATCTGCAGTCCTCACTTTCTCCTAGTTGTATTCTTGCATAATAAATTCCTTTGTATTTCAGTTTTAAATGAGTATTCTTTTATTGAATATCTATATGCTGGGACATTTTTCACTGGAGTATAGGAGGTTAAGAGTTGACCTTATCATGAGGGGCATAGATGAGGTCATTGGTAGATGTTGTTTCAATAGGATGGGAGGTTTCAAGACTGGGGGTGTATTTTTAAGGTGAGAGGAGAAAGATTTAAAAATGACAGGAGACAAATTTTTTACTGGGTGGTTTGTGTATGAAATGAACTTTCTGAGGAAGTGGTGAATTTGGGCACAGTTGGAATGCTTAAAAGACGCTTAGATATATACGTGAATAAGAAAGGTGTATAGGGATGTGGACCAGGAGCAAGCAGGTGGGAGTAGTTTATATTGGGATTATGTTCAGCTTGGACTGATTGGACCGATGTGTGTTTTTGCGCTGTATGACTCTATGTCCCCTAGTTTGAGATTCTTCCACTCGTGGCAATATCTTCTCAAAGTCTATGTTATCAAGCCCTATCAGAATCAGATTTTTAACCTGTACATCCTTCTGATATGGCAGACACTAAGAGTTGAAGAGTTTCATGTCTAGCCAGAAAAGTGTAATAGCTGCAGTACACAACTTCTCCATTTTTTTAAAAAAAACCTCCAGTGTGCAGGTTCTTGCCATGAACACTTTGTCCCCCTCACTTTGAGGGACTACTGCACAAAACAATTAAAAATTTGGTATAAAATTTGATGAGTGACATCCACTGCCACAGTAAATATTCTAATAGAATAGACAGGTAAGTGCTAGATGAAAATTGATAATTTGAGAAGCATGAGGTGATAGATCTTGGAAGGATGAAGAAGAAGAGGCAGTGTGCTGGGGTTGGATAGGTGCATGGTTGAGATGGTAGGTCATGTTAAGAGTGATTAGCAAAGCATCTGGGGTCTTGGCTTCATAAATACAGGCACCAAGTACAATTATTCTGGACCTCTGGAAAGCTCGATTTACTTGACAATGAAAACACTTCCTCCGCTGTTGTTCAACAACTTTATAAACGTTTTCAGGATCCTTGAGGAAGTGCAGAGGTGATTTATCAGAATGGTTTCTGGGATGGCAGAATTTAGCAACAAAGGTTGAGAAAATTGGCAGTTGTTCTCCTTGGAGCAAAGGATCCTGAAGGTAATTCGAATACAGATGTCCAAGTTGATGACAGGTTGAGCTAAGGTAGAGAAAGACCAGCTGTTTCCATTCACAGATCAGTTTGGTACAAGGGACACAGATTGAAGATTTTTGGTAAGGGTTCAGAGGATTTTCATAATTTCATCAGGTATGGGAGCATAATTAGGCCACTTGACCTATCGAGTCTGCTGTGGCTGTACAGGAATATTGTTTGCAGTTCTGGTTTCCCTCCTATCAGAAGGATGTTGTGAAACCTCTACAAACAGGAAGGGACCTCTACAAACAGGACATCTTCACTTGAGCCAGAGGGGTACTAATAGCCCAGGTGGGAAATTTGCTAGTGCTATTCAGATGGGTTTAATCTAGCTCAGCAGGGGAATGGGAACCTGAGGTGTAGTTCCAGTACACAGGAGGATGTGAGTAGGGAGGACATGGACAGGATTTCACAGTCACAGGAATCTGCTGACAGACAGCAAGCTGGTTTAAAGTATGTCTACTTCAATGCCAGAAGTATCCAAAATAAGGTAGGTGAGCTTGCAGCATGGATAGATACCTGGGACTTTGTGGCCATTTTGGAGACATGGATAGACCAGGATCAGGAATGGATGTTGTAGATTCCAGGGTTTAGATCTTTCATTGAGATGAGGGAAGTGTGATTTTTGTTAGTCAAGGACAGTGCAACAGTGGCTGAAAGAACTTTTGACAAGGACCCGTCTACTGGGATGGTGTGGGCTGAGGTTAGAAACAGGAGAGTAGAGGTCACACTCCTGGGCCTCTGCAAGTTCCAGGGATGTGGAGGAGAAGATTGGCAAAACAATTCTGGGTAGGAGTGAAGGGAACAGGGTGGTCATTATAGGGACTTTAACTTCCCCAACATTGACTGGAAATGCTATAACTCAAGTACATCGAATGGATCAGTTTTTGTCCAGTGTGTGCAAGAGGGTTTCCTGACACAGTATGTTGAAGGGCCGACAAAAGGGGAGGCCACACTGGATCTGGTACTTGGTAATGAACCAGATTACGTTTAGCTTAGCGATGGAAAGGGATAGTACAAGCCACAGGGCAAGAGGGGAAGGGGGAAGGGCAATTATAATGCAATTAGGTAAGACTTAGGAGGCGTAGAATAGGGTAGCAAAATGCAGGGGATGGGGACAATCGAAATTGGAGCTGGTTTAAGGGAGATATTGTGTGTCTTTGATAGGTATATCCCTGTCCAGCAGGGAGGAAGTGATAAGGTAAGGGAACTGTGGTTTACTAAAGAAATTGTATCTCTTGTTAAGCAGAAGAGGGAGGCTTATGTGACGTTAAGATGAGATGGTTCAGATGAGGTGATGGAGAGTTACAGATTAGCAAGGAAGGATTTAAAGAGAGTTAAGAAGAACAAAGAGAGGACATGGCCAGTCTTTAGCAAATAGAATAAAGGAGAATCCTAAAGCTTTCTATAGGTATGTGAGGAATAAAAGGATGACTAGGGTAGGAATAGGGCCAGTCAAAGACAGAAGTGGGAAGTTGTGTGTGGACCCTGTGGAGATCAGAGCGGTGCTAAACTAATATTGCTCATCAGTTTTCACTCAGAAAAAGGAGAATATTATTGAGGAGAAGAATGAGATACGGGGTGTTAGACTAGAAAGGATTGAGGTTCGGAAGAAGGGTGTTATCAATTCTAGAAGGAGTGAAAGTAGATAAGTCCCCTGGGCTGGCTGGGATTTATCTGAGGATTCTCTGGGAAGCTAGGGAGGAGATGGTAGAGCCTTTGGCCTTGATCTTTTGAGTTGTTATTGTCTACAGGTTTAATACCTAAGGACTGGAGGATTGCAAATGTTGTGCCCTTATTCAAGAAGGGCAGTAGAGATGACCCAGGTAATTATAGACCAGTGAGCCTTAAGTCTGTTGTAGGAAAAGTTTTGGAAAGGATTACAAGAGATGGGATTTATAATAATCTAGCAAGCAACAATTTGCAGATAGTCAACATGGTTTTGTCAAGGGCAGGTCGCATCTCTCAAACCTGAGTTTTTTGAGAAGGTGACCAAGCATGTTGATGAGGGTGGGGCAGTTGACGTGGTGTACATAGCCTTCAGTAAAGCCTTTGGTAAGGTTCCACATGGTAGGTGTTTGGAGAAAATGCAGAGGCATGGAATTGAGGGTGATTTAGCAGTTTGGAGTAGAAACTGGCTTTCTGTAAGAAGGTTGATGGAAAATATTCAGCCTGGAGTCTAGTATGCCACAAGGATTTGTTTTGAGACCACTGCTGTTTGTCATTTTTATAAATGACTTAGATGCAGGCATAGGTGGATGGGTTAGTAAGTTTGCAGATGACACTAAAGACAGTTAAGTGGTGGACAGTGTGGAAGAATGTTGCAGGTTGCAGGAGGACTTGGATAAATTGCAGAATTGGGCTGAGAAGTGGCAAATGGAGTTCAATGCAGCTAAACATGAGGTGATTCACTTTGGGAAGAATAATAGGAAGGCAGAATATTGGGTCAATGGAAAGATCCTTGGTAGTGTGGATGTGCAGAGGGATCTTGGAGTCCATGTACATAGATCCCTGAAAGTTGCCACCCAGGTTGATAGTGCTGTTAAGGAGGCATACGGTGTATTAGGTTTTATTGGTAGAGGGATTGAGTTCTGGAGCCGTGATGTCATGCCAGAACTGTACAAAACGCTAGTGCAGCCACACTTGGAATATTGTGTATAGTTCTGGTCGCCCCATTACAGGAAGGATGTGGAAGCATTGGAAAGGGTGCAGAGACATACCAGGATGTTGCCTGGTCTTGAGCAAAGGTCTTATGCGGAAAGGCTGAGAGACCTGGGTGTGTTCTCATTGGAAAGAAGAAGGCTAAGAGGGGATTTAATAAAGACATACAGGATGATCAGAGGATTAAATAGGGTGCATAGCGAGAGTCTTTTTCCGAGGAGTATGACGTCGGCTTGTACGACGGGGCATCTCTGCAAAATGAGGGGTGATAGATGTCAGAGGCAGGTTCTTTACTCGGAGTGGTAAGGGTGTGGAATGCCCTGCCTGCCAATGTAGTTAACTCAGTCACATTAGGGACATTCAAACAATCCTTGGATAATCATATGGATGATGATGGGATTGTGTAGAGGGATGGGCTTAGAATAGTTCACAGGTCGGCACAACATAAGAGGGCCAAAGGGCCTACTGTGCGCTGTATTGTTCTGAGTTCTAAACTTGAAAGGGTCAGAAAAGATTTAAAAGGATGTTGCCAGGGTTGGAGGATTTGAGCTGTCGGGAGAGGCTGAATAGGCTGGAGCTAACTTCACTGGGGCGTTGGACAGTGAGGGGTGACTTTACAGAGTTCATAAAATCATGAGGGACATGATTTGGGTAAATAGACAAGGTCTTTTCCCTGGGGTGGGGGAGTCCAGAATTAGAGAGCATAGGTTTAGGGTGAGAGGGGAAAAATTTAAAAGGGACCTAAGGGGCAACTCTTTCACGCAGAGGGTGGTGCCTGTAGGGAATGAGCTGCCAAAGGAAGTTGTGGAGGCTGGTACAATTACAACATTTAAAAGGCATCAGAATGGGTATATGAATAGGAAGGGTTTAGAATAATATGTGCCAAGTGCTGGCAAATGGGACTGGATTAGGTTAGGATATCTGGTTGGACCAAAGGGTCTGTTTCCATGCTGTACATCTCTGACTCTATGACTCTATATGGACCTCAGCCCCAATATCCTGAGTTCTCTCTATATCCCTTCAACCCATTAACAATTAAGTATCTGTTTAACTCCTCCTTAAATTTACTCACAGCATCCACTGCACTTTGGGGGTAGCAAATTCCACAGATTCACAACCCTTTGGGAGAAGTAGTTACTCCTCAACGCTGTTTTATATTTGCTATCCCTTATCCTAAGACTATGACCTCTCGGCATGGAATGCCCCACAAGAGGAAGCATCTGCTCCATTCATCCATACCTTTCATCATCTCTAATACCTCCATTTGATCTCTCCACATTCTTCTAAATTCCAAGGAGTTTTAGGAAAGAACTCTTTTACACAGCAAGCCTGAACTCCCACCACCTGTGATGGAGGTGGAAGCAGAGAGAACTAATGACTTCAAAAGAAAATTAGATGGGCACGCAGGAAATAAGCTTGCCATATAAAGCAGGGCAATAGAGGAGACTGGATTGTCTAAGGAAAGCTGGTAAGAGACTTGATGGGAGGAATGGCCTTCTCTGCCATTCTCACTTTATGATTCAATGACAAAGATTTTGGAAATGCACTCTATACTTTAATATAGAATGTGTGGCCACCAAGCTATAATATAAAAGACCAAATGATTCTGTCTTGATTGAGGTATAAGGCAGGAGACTGGGCGGACTCATTACTTTGCTTCAAAGTAATACGCTAAGATTGCTCACAATCAGGTATAAGGGCAAATTGAGGCCTCAGTTTAACATCTCATTCTGAAGGACAGCTCCTCTGATAGTGTGGCACTCTCTCAACACCCATTGGACTGTCAGGCTAAACTATGTTTCTGGAGTGAGACTTCAAACAATGATCTCCTGTCTCGAAGTAGAGAGTGCTATTCCCAGTCAACACCCTGGTAACTTTTACCATGTACTGCTATGTCTAAATGTTTATATGTTCCCTCATACAGGTATCGTCACTGCCACAATACCGACAAAGCCAATGGAGCCTTGATCAGGAATACCCACATTGAAGGAAATGTTGGGAGTGAGTGGCATCACAGATCGTATTCGTCATGCTGGGAACTCCAGAGGAATCTATCTTTCAGCCTCTGCACTGAGCAACCACTTTGGGATATGGACACCGAAGGATCTTTGCAGTGGAAACTCTGGCAAAGCTGTGCCTGGCTCAGGATTTCAGAGGAGGCCAAGCAAGCTCCAGCATGGCAGAAGCTACAAAGCCCAACCTCAGCCCTACCAGCTCACTCTGCCACAAATTAACAGCATCCTGAAAACCAACGAGTACAGCTTCAAGGTGCCAGAGTTTGACGGCAGGAACATCAGTTCCGTGCTGGGCTTTGACAGTAATCAGCTAGCTTCTAATGTCCCCATTGAGGACCGGCGCAGTGCAGCCAGCTGCCTACAGAGCCGGGGGATGCTGCTGGGGGTTTTCGATGGGCACGCTGGCTGTGCCTGTGCTCAGGCTATCAGTGAAAGATTGTTGTATTACATTGCTGTATCCTTGCTGCCTCGCAAGACCTTAATCGAGATAGAAGACGCGGTCGAAAATGAGCGACCAGTGTTGCCCATTTTGCACTGGCACAAGCATCCCAATGACTATGTCAGCAGGGAGACAGGAAGGCTTTACTTCACCAGTTTAAGGACTTACTGGCAAGAATGTATTGACCTGGCAGATGAAGAGAAGCTGGATACTAGTGCTGCTTTAAAACATGCCTTCAATCGCCTGGACAGTGACATCTCCCTCGAAGCTCAGATCGAAGCCAGCAATCCATACACCAACTACACTGCACTTCGGGTGGCTCTGTCCGGCTCCACAGCTTGTGTCGCACACATCGATGGCACTGACATGCACGTGGCAAATGCTGGCGATAGTCGGGCAGTGCTGGGCGTCCAAAACCCCGACGGCTCCTGGTCGGCCCTGACACTGAGCACCAGTCACAATGCCCAGAACCCTGAGGAGGTGCACAGGGTCCGGTCGGAGCATCCTGCGTCAGAGGAGAAGACGGTTGTGCGGCATGACAGGCTGCTGGGTCTCCTGATGCCTTTCAGGGCGTTCGGAGACGTGAAGTTCAAGTGGAGTTTGGAACTCCAGAAGCAAGTGCTGGAAAGCCGACCAGAGTTGCTGACAGGCGACGAGTTCTTCAGAAGCTACCCGGCCAACCACCACACTCCCCCTTACCTCACTGCCGAACCCGAAGTCACTTATCACAGGCTGAGGCCTCAGGACAAGTTCCTGGTTTTGGCTACCGACGGCTTGTGGGACATCATGCACAGGCAGAACGTGGTGCAGATTGTAGGGGAGCATCTCACCCGTCTGCACATCCAGCAGCCCATCTCTGCAGCAGGCTACAAAGTAACAGTGGGCCAGATGCACAGCCTCCTGCTGGAGAGGAAGGCCCGCATGTCCTCCGCTTTCAAAGACCAAAACACCGCCACCCACTTGATTCGCCATGCACTGGGCAGCAATGAGTTTGGCAACATTGAGCACAGTCGCCTTTCGAAAATGCTGAGCTTGCCTGAGGGGATGGCCAGAACGTACAGGGATGATCTAACCGTGGTGGTCGTGCAGCTGAATTCTCACCTCATTGGGGCATACAACAGAGCTGAAGACAGCATCGACTGAAAACACATTCAGCTTGCTACTGTATCGGAAACTGTGGGCTGGTGCTACAAGGCAACAAAACTATTTTTGGTGACTATGTAATGAAAGGAAAGGAAATGACACATTGAGACTTGCCTCTTCTTCAATCTCCCTCTTATCCCCAATTAGCTTCAGTGAACTGTGTCTTGAGTGGCTGAAAGCCCTGGCTTTTTTCAACTTTGTTACAAACTCCAACCGTTCAACCACCTGCATTCCTCCTGCAAGCCTCTTCTGCTTCCATAGTTGTATTTGCTCAGCCACGAGTGAGCCTGCCTTCAGCTGCCTGAGGCTTGCTGTCTGGCATTCCCATCCTAAACCTCTCCAGCTCTTTAGTTCTCTCTTGCACAACTCCCTTTGAAACCTGCCACTTTGTCAAAGCTTTCTGTCCCTGTTCTAATACATAAGGCTGTGTTTTGTGGCTAATTTTTTTTCTGTGAAGCACTTTGAGATGTTAAAGTACCGTATAAATGCAAATGTTTGTTGCTTAATTGGACATTAGAGTTCCTGGCATAGTTCCTTTGTGTGTGAATCCCAAGTTGGTTGTTCCTTAACTACTTTAAATTATTTTGTTTGGATTCATGGAATGTGGACATCACTGGCCAGGTCAGGATTTATTGCCCATCCAATGATCATATTTCTTCCGTCCTCTTGCGAAACAGAATGCTGATTCCTTTTTTCATGACAAGGTTTGATAGAAAAAATATGGAGGAACTGTTCCCAATAGTTGATGGATAGGTGACTAGAAGACATAGATTTAAGGTTTAAAAAAAGTCTTGGCAGTGAAGGGTGAAGAGTTTGTTTTTCTTCAACACATTGTGATTATGATCAAAAATGCACTTTCTGAAAGGGCACTGAAAGCAGATTCAAGTTTTAAAAGTGAGTGGGCACATTCTTAAAAGGGAAACATTTGTTGAGCTGTGGACGATGGGACTATTTCTCTTTCAGAAAGCCAATACCAGACCTCAAGGTTCAAATGGTCTCTATTAGGTCACCCTCAGCACACTCCAAGAGAAATGAAGTCCAGTCTGTTCAATATTTCCTAATATTAAAATGGAGAGATTATACCTATCATTCCACTAAATCTATTTTGCACTTTTCCAGAATCACTGAACGTTGTACAGTATGGAGACTAAACAAATTAGGAAGATGCTTTCAGGCACATGGGTCTTTCTACTTGTAATTACAAGAATAGGTCAGAGACTGGGAGTTCTCAAACCTTTGACTCTCCAAAGCCTGTTGTCCCATCTACAAGATGCAAGTCGGGACTGATGGAATACTCCCCACTTGCCTGGATGAGTGTTACTCCAAAACCACTCAAGAAGCTTGACGCTATCCAAGACAAAGTAGCCCGCTTGATCAACCACCTGCAACGTTCATTCCCTCCATCATTAACACAGTCTGTTTTACAGCTTTAAGATGGACTGCAGTAACTCAGAGGCTGATCCTGCAGCACCTTCCAAATCCATGACCTTTACTACCCAGAGGGACAAAGGCAACAGATGCATGGAAACACCACCATCAGCAAATTTCCTTATAAACCATACATTGTCCTGACTTGGAACTATATTGTGGTTCCTTTACATTTGCTGGATCAAAATCCTGGAACTCTCTGAATCCATACAGTGCAGAAAGAGGCCATTTAGCCCATCTTGACCCAGTGATGAGCATCTCATTCTGTCCCTGTAACCATCATAGCTGATCCACCTAACCTGCACATCCCTAGACACTATGGGAAATTTAGCATGGCCAATCCACCTGACCTACACATCTCTGGACTGTGGGAGGAAACCCATACAGACATGGACGAATGTGGAAGCTCCACCCAGATAGTCACCAAGGCTGGACCTGAACCACTGTGCCACCCACCCTCCCTAATAACATTGTGGGTATCCCTGAGATTAAGTGAACTACAGCAATACAAGGAGTACCTTTTCAAGGGCAATTAGGAACAGGCAATAAATGCCGTTCTGGCCAGCAAAGCCCACATCCTGCTCACAAAGAGCTGAAATCAAAACAGAAAGCACTGAGCAAGTCATGACATTTTCCGACCTGTGGTTTGATCTGACCGTCTTAGAAATGTAACAGTTTACGAACAAATTTGGAATCTGTGAAGTGTTTGCAGCTGTGGGGGGTGAGAGCAGAAGTGACGAAAGGACAAGAGATAATGGGAAAGACAAATTGGAATAGCAATGGGGCAAGTGAAGAAGTAAACGATGTGTGCACAGGAGATGACAATGGCAGGCACAAAACCCAGGAGCAGCGCTTGCTGTCTGCAAACAACTTTCTGATTACAAAAGTGAGATGCTGTCAACTCATTGATGGCTTCATGCAATGAGGGGTTTATAATATTGTGCACGTTTTGTAGTTTATGAAAAAATTGAAGTTGTACTTTAACAATCATGAACTCCAAACTGTTTCTTTAGTTCCTTTTTGATCAATTGTAATTATTTTTAAATAGTTCTTTGAATTTCAAATTAATTCTCCTGAGGCACCTCCACTGCCTTGAACTGAACTGTCACTGGGATGAAGAATCCAATGATGTGAGTTTTCCTTTACAGCTACACTTGTATAACTTATTAATTTTACATGCACTTTGTGTTTATGTATTTTATTGATATTCGTTCATACCCAACATCCTCCGATCCCTGCACTGCTAACACTGGTTTCTAACACTGCTGTCTAAAATCATGGGTTAGAGTTATTTAAGTAGATGGTGGTAGAAGTGCCAGGATATTGAAACATCACAAGATGTAGGAGCAGATGTATGCCATTCGGCCCATCGAGTCTGTGTTGTCATTCAGTGAGATGATGTGATCATCGTCAATTCCCTTACTGATTAAAACTCTGTCTGTCTCAGCCTTGAGTATATTTAATTATCCAGTCTTGACAGCCTTCTGCCATATAATGCCTTGTATATTTACTCCTTTATATCTTTTTCCCCTTGATTATCTATAAATTACACCAAGCAAAGTAATTGCATCAGTTTTGATCCCCACTTCCCAAACCCTTTTGTTTCTAATATGCCTGGAGTAACTGCTGCTATCCATTTTAATATTGCTAACTAGCTTCCTATCATACTCCTAATTTCTTTCTATTGATTAATCTTTCTCTGCCATGCTTTATATTCTGTCCAATCATCTGATCTAGCACTCACCTTAACACGAGTGTATATTTTTTATTCCATTTTAGAGCTTCCCTAATTAATCAGAGATGGTGCTCCTTTTCCTTGGAATTTTTGTGATTTTAGGAATATACTTATTGTAAGTATTCTAAAATATCCCCTTAAATGTCTGCACTGCTTCTATACTGATCTATCCCTGACCCAGTACTGTCAGGCCATTTCAGCTGGCTCAGCTTTCATGTTGCCTAGTTGCCCTTTTATTGAAGTTTAATATGCCAGCTGTAGACCCTTCTTCACTCTTTTTGAACTGAATGTAAATTTCCATTCCATTGTGGTTGCTGATATCCCAGGCTGCCTTTACACGGAGGTAATTAATTCATTAATTCTTTCATATTGCACAATATCACATCTTATATAAACTGCTCTCTGACTGGTTTTAGAAATTGTTGCACTATCTCAAAAACACTCTACAAACTTTCCATTGAGACTACTACTACCACCAGTGCGACTTTTCCAGTCAATTTGTGGGTTAAAAGTAACTGATGATTACAGTTCATGACATGCATCCAGTATTAATATTTGTGTAGTTCACCCTGTGTTGTGGTTACTGTTAGGGGGCCTGAGAACCACCAATTCTCGTAACTTCTTTCACTACCAAATCCGTATCTCCACCCAAACTGATGCTACATCCTGATCTTCTGAACCGAGGTCTTGTTGCACAGAAATGCTTGACTAACTTGCTACCCCTCCACCTTTTACGTCATTTCCTATTCTTTTTAAATGACGCATACCCCCCCCACCGCCCCATATTAAATTGTCAATCCTTGTCATCATGCAGCCACACCTCCAAAATAGTTAATAAATCATCTTCATTTATTTCAGTCTGTGTTTTTAAACTGGTTACTTTATTATGTATGTTATGGGTATTTGGACTTAAAGCCTACTCTTTTGAATTTAAAATAAGAGCAATTACAAAGACATGAAAGCAGAGCTAGCAAAAGTGAACTGACAATTTAGGTTAAGGGATGGATCAATAGAAATGCAATGGCAAACATTTAATAGGATATTCCAGATAATACAGAATAGATACCGTACTACAAGTAAGAACATTTTGGGAAGAGATGGACCTGCGATCTGTGATTAAGTTAAATCAAACTCAAAGAAAAGCCATATAATTGCAAAGGTAAGGATTTGACAGCAAATAATTACCAAAAGATTAATGACATGGGGAAATTAGAATGTGAGAAATTAAGCCAAAAATATGGAAACCAGATAAGAAAAGTCCCTTCAAATATTTAAAGAAAATTAACGAAGTGTTAATACTGTAGAAAATTAATCGGAGAAGTTAGAAATGGAGGATAAACATGGTAGATGAATTTAAGAGTTGTGTCAACTTTCGCTAGAGATGATTCAAGTAATATCCCAGAAAAAAGCTATAAATCAGGAATAGAAAAGGCGGAAGCAATCAAGAAAACTACAATTACTGAGTAAACCGTCGAAACTGCGAGTTGACAAGTTCCCAGGTCCAGGGGATAGATTTGATCTAAGGTCTTAAAGAAGTAGCTAGTGAGATAGTTTCTGCATTTGGTTTTAATTTTCCAAATTCATTAGACCTGGCGGAGTATCCTTTTAGATTTGAAATTAGTTAATGGAACTCCCTTTATTCACAAAAGGAATGAGGCAGAAAGCAGAAAAATATAGGCCAGCCATCTTAACATCTGTCATAGGGAAAAGGTTAAAGCTATTAGTAAAGAAGTTTATAACAGATAAGTTTTAAGGTAATCGGGCTGTGCAACATGTTTTTGTCAAAGGGAAATTAAATTGAACTCAATTATTGGAATTATTTAAAGAAATGACTTGTGTAGAGAAAGGGACTCAGTGGATGTGATGTACTTTGTACTTAGATTTCCAGAAGGCAGTTGGTAAGGTGCCAATACAAAAGGTACTGCAGAAAACTAAAGTTCATGGTAGGGAGGTAATATATTGGCATGGATCGAATATTGCTTTCTCTTAGCCAGCCAAAGAGTAGGAATAAATGGGTCTTGTTTGGGCTGGTAGGATGTCACGAGTGATGTGCCACAAGGGTTGATGCTGGGATCTGTTTTTTACAATTTATACAAGTAATTTGGATGAAGGGGAATAAGTGAGGAGGACATAAATAGCCTACAAATAGTTGGTTAGCTCAGTTGGCTGAATTGTTGGTTTATGGTATAACAGCTTGGGTTCAGTTTCCCCTCCCCCTCCCTCCCTCCCAGGTTGAGGTTACCATAAAAGACACTCTTTCACAACATGCCTGAGGCCTGGTGACTATTAGGTTAAATGATCACCAGTATTGAATCGCTATTGATTAGTTTCTTGGTAATTTTCTAGACTTCCCACTATATATCCTTTCTGCTCGCTCTGGTCTCTTTGGTTTCAGACTACATGAGGTATGTTACTTGAGCAAATACTGACCAGTTCTCTTGGTATTTTCAATCTTCTTGAATTTTTTTTTCAGACTGTCAGTATTTTATGTTTAAACCCTTTCTTTACTATTTTTCAGTTGATTTTCTGTATCATTTTACAATTCTATGATTCAATACTGCAGCAATTCTTGGCATTGTAGGAAGCAAATGAGATGGTGGAGTGGTATTAATGAGGCAATACTGAACTGAACAAGTGAGCTAATACAGCCACCTTCTAAAATCAGGACCGTAGCACAGGAACTCCAGTGCCAATCTGAGGGAGTGCTGAATTGTAGGGTGCCATCTTTCAGATGAGAAATTAATTGAAGGGCCCATCTACCTGCTTCAATGGATGAAAAATAAGACTTTTGAGAGCTATCCCTGGTCTCCTGGCCAATATTTATTCCTCAAACAATATTATGAAAATAAAAACCCGATCTAGTCTGTATCATATTGCTGTCTGTAGGAGTTTGCTGTATGGAAATAGGCTGTGCTTCCTACATTACAATAGTGACTACTGTTTGAGTCTCCTGTACCTGAGAAAAACACTATGGAAATGTCATTCTTTCTTTTGATGTGACTATGCAGTTCTGGTAACCTCAATTCCAAAAAGATTATTGAAGAGAGCAACTACAATGATTTAAGGGGATGAAAGGATTAGATAGGAATGGGAGTGATTATACAAACTGAACGTGTTTTCATTCAGAACATTGTCCAGTCCTTTGCCTGTTATGAATTCTAGTGGAGTAGTTATATTGGAATAAATAAAATCTGTCCATTTTTCCTTCCACTGGGGAACAAAATATCTTCCTGTTAACAGGAACTGTTTAAAGAAGAAAGAGTTTCACTAATTACTTCATTAGGTGAAGTAGTTATGTATTAGCATTCCTTTCTGTGTTTGTATTGATGTTTGTTTGGAGCATTTCGAACCAGAATTAGAAGAATTCGTTAATATTCTCAGTTATTTAACCGTTTCTTTAAATTAAAGCTGCAACACACAACGAGAAGATTAATTTACTGGACTCCCCAAGACTTCATTTGGCCCAAGACAAGAACCACACGAGGACTGGGGTTGCAACAGCCCTCAATGGGCTGAAGAAAAACTTTGGTAGTTTTTTTTCCGAACCGCGGTATGATATTTTGTCTATTAGATGCTCAAAGATTGTTTCCCTCCCTCAGGGCGTCAATAACTGAGTCTCGGGATCAGGCACGGTGGCACAGTGGTTAGCACTGCTGCCTCACAGTGCCAGAGACCTGGGTTCAATTCCCGCCTCAGGTGACTGACTGACTGTGTGGAGTTTGCACGTTCTCCCCGTGTCTGCGTGGGTTTCCTCCGGGTGCTCCGGTTTCCTCCCACAGTCCAAAGATGTGCAGGTCAGGTGAATTGGCCATGCTAAATTGCCCGTAGTGTTAGGTAAGGGGTAGATGTAGGGGTATGGGTGGGTTGCGCTTCGGCGGGGCAGTGTGGACTTGTTGGGCCGAAGGGCCTGTTTCCACACAGTAAGTAATCTAATCTAATCTAATCTAATCTAATTTCAGACTGAGATCAGGCTAAGTTTCTTCACTCTCAGGGTTTGTAGTGCTCAATAGTTGAAAATATTTATGTACTAAAACAATTACTTCAGAAGGAAGAGCAGGCTGCTTGACCCCTCAAGCCTGCTCAGCCCTTCAATAAGATCCTGGCCAATCTGATCACTCCAAAGTCCCACATACCTCTACTAACGAGTTCCAGATTCTCCCACAAGAGGAAACATCATCTACACATGGGCCTGCCAAGACCTCTAAGAATCTTGTATGTTTCAATCAAGTTGCCTCTTACTCTTCTTAACACAAGAGGATACAAGCCCAGCCTAATCAACCTTTTTTTGTAAGCAATCCACCAATTCCTGGTACTAGTCTAATAAGACTGGATAGAGATAAATTTTGATCTCAAAGAGAATCAGGGATTTTGGGATGCACGAGAGAAAGTAGAGTTGAAGCCAAAGATCAGCCATTAATGGATTGAATGGTATACAGGCTATTTGAATAAAATGGCCCATCGAGTCTACACTGACCCATCGAAGAGCATCCCACTTATAGTGAGAGGAATGTATTGATATGATAACATTGCACATAGTCAAGTTTCAGTAAATAGAAGTTCAAAATGCCTTACAGATGCATTTATACAGTCATATATTTATTCACAGTAGCTCCAAACTGTGATCATTAGGGTTTTTTATTTTTGTCCTTTGAAAGCATGGAATTTAAGATTTAAGACTTGAAGAGTTGAACTTTAAAATAGGAGACATAATCAAACATTCATTGACAGGTTATTAAGTATAATTTCATCACGATGAGCCAAACCTATCTATAGTGCCATGTGTGCTTGTATATGTGTGTCTGTGCTGGATTAGTGGTGCTGGAAGAGCACAGCAGTTCAGGCAGCATCCAACGAGCAGCGAAGCTGCCTGAACTGCTGTGCTCTTCCAGCACCACTAATCCAGTATTTACTTTCCAGCATCTGCAGTCATTGTTTTTACCTCTATGTGTGTCTGTGTTTCACAATGTGAGGCTGTGTATGTGGCTCAGTGTCTATTTCTGTCTGTGACTGTGTATGTATGTGTGTGCAAGTCTGTGTCTCTGTGCGAGTTACATTGTCCACTATTGTCAAAGCTGTGTTGAGGGAAAGAGAGTTCAAGGTGATGTGGCTATTGCCACATGTTAAATGGCTACAGGGCAGCTGGTATTAGCAAGGATCCCTGGCATTGTGAGGCAGCCATGCGAACCACTGAGCCACCATGCCTCAGATAATGATCTGAGTGATCACTTTGAGACTATGAGACTTTCAAAACTTCTCACTTCTACAGAGTGAGGACAGACTAAAATTCCAGCATTTGGAGAAGTCAGGACAATTCTCCAGTTCAAAGTCATGAAGCATTAGACCATGAGACATATACCTCACTGAGTCTCCGTGTCATGAATTTTAAAACTCTACCTTTTGGCAATTTAAAATAATTAGTGGAATCATTCAGAAACACATGGCAAAAGAAAACAAAAGTTTTGAAGCATTGAATATTTTAGTTGTGTCAAAAATCTTACTTTATTGAGAACAAAATAATTCTGTAGCAGCCAACTTCCTTATTCACATGATTTTCTTAATCCTTAGATATGTGTTTGATTTCTGCTTTTATTTCTGAGATAGTAAGTTGATGCTGTCCTAAACAGATTTTGAACAGAGCCGAGGAGAAATTACTTCTCTTGAACGGTCAGGAATCCGTGGGAATTCAATACCCCAGAGCACAGTGAATGCTGGGAAATTGAGTAAGTTTGAGGAAAACAGACAGATTTCTAACTAGTAATAGGCTGAAGGGTTATGGAGATTAGGCCGAAAAGTGGAAATGAGGCTAAACTGAAATCAGCCACAATCAACTGGTGAAGCAGGCTTGAGGTGGCTGAATTGTCTACTCCTCCTACTAGTTCTTATGTTCTAAGTGACATATAAAATGAAAAGGTAAATATGGTTGCCTAGAGGCAGTAAAGTCTTTTTAGCCCATTGCCCCATTTACTATTGTTATTTCTCATCCCTGGAGCTTCATCACATGAGTAATCTGTAAAGGCTATGGACCTGAGAACATTCTGTCAACCGTACTGAAGACATTCTTCAGAACTTGTGGTTTCCTTAGCCAAGCCAGTCCAGTACAGCTACAACAAGGAACCTATCTGACAATGTGGAAAATTGTACGTCCTGTACACAAAAAGCAGAACATGTCCAATCTGGAGAATTACGTCCAGTCAGTTTCCTCTTGATTATCAGTAAAGTGATGGAAAGTGCCTTCATAAGTGTTATCAAGCACCAGCTCACTGTTGCCCAGTTTGGGTTTCACCAGGGCCACTCAACTGCTGATGTCATGACAACCTTGGTTCAAACACGGACAAAAGAAAAAGAGCTGAATTCCAGAGGCAAGTTGACAGTGACTGCCCTTGACATCAAGGAGTCCGAACAAAACTGTACTCAATGGAAATTAGGAAGAAAATTGTGTTGTTTGGAGTCATACCTGGCAAAAAGGAAGATGTTTGTTGGAGGTCAATCATCTCAGCTCCAGGATGGCTCTGCAGGAGTTCTTCAACTGCATCGATGAAGCTTCAGCATGAGGGAATGTTCACTGATTCACAAATGTACAGCACCATTTGTGACTCCATAGATATTGAAGCTATCCACATCCAAAATGCATTCAGGTTTGGGATAACAAGTGGCAAGTAATATTTTCATCATACAGTGCCAGGTAAATCTCCGACAAGAATCAAACTATGGTCAAAACATTGACATTCAATGGCATTGTATTCACTGAATTCCCCACTGAGGGTTTCCATTGACCAGAAACTCACCTGTACCAACCATTTAAATGTCTACAACAGCAGGTCAAAGGTTAGGAAACCTGCAGTGAATAACTCACGTCCTTACTCCCCAGAGCCTGCCCACTAGTTACCACGCACAAGGCAGGAGCATAGTGGGATACACTCCACTTACCTGGATGAGTACAGCTCCAACATCCAAGAAGCTTGACACCATCTAGGACAAAGTTGCCCATTCGATTGACAGCACATCCACAAACATTCACTCTCTCCATCATTGACATTCATATGCAGCAGTGTACCATCTACAAATGCACTGGAGGAACTCACCAAGGATCCTTAGGTAATACTTTCCAAACCACAACGTCTACCATCTGGAAGGACAAGGCCAGCTGATACACGGGAACACCATCATCTGAAAATTTCCCTCCAAGACACTCACCGTCCTGTCTTGGAAATGAACTGTCATTTCTTCACTGTTACTGGGTCAAAATCCTGGAATTCGCTCCCTGAACGCATTGTGGGTCAACCTACAGCACATGGACTGAAGCAGTTCAAGTGATGACCTTCTTAATGGCAAATAGGGATAAGTAATAAATTCTGCTAGCTCAGGTATTGACATCCACATCCCTTGAATTAATAAAAAGGAATTGTGCTGAGCCTGGACATTAAATAAGTCTTGAGAAAAATTGATATTTACACCATGCACCAGTTGTTGATTAATTCTAGATGATCAATTTCAGACTGTAGACTACAAGAATGAGGCAGCCCACCACATCCCAAAGGAGCAAATGAGGTCAAGCATCATTTTAGATACTTCTGAATACTGCTGGTGCCAGAAGATTGGTAAAGCTGCCCCATTAATGGCAGGGTAGGGGTCCACAGTCAGAGCTCACTCATTCCAACCACTTACCTTTTCTCATTTTTATTTTTTTTTTACATTTTTTTTCTCCTTTCTACTTACTTTCTGGAGGGAGTTCAGACTTTGCCACCAACCACCAGAGTTCTGCTTGGCCACCCTACTTGGCAATGTGAATCAGCTGGGGGCCTGGAGTGGGACTTTGGCAACTTGTGGCTAAGCGGCTCGTGAGCTCAGATGGCAGTCAATGGCAAGAAGGCACAGGGATCAAGAGATCGGGACCAATGCAGGGAAGGGACTGAGCCTTCATGGGGAAAACCCAGCATAGAGCAACAGCCGACCCATAGCTAAAGGACTGTTACTTTGGAACTTTTAATTTTATTTCTTATTTACTACCTTATACTGAGAATTGTAATGTTATTTTGTACCTAGGTACCTAATACCTAAAATAGCATAGTGAATGGAAACACTAAACTTGTCATTGTACCTCTTTAGAACATAGAACAATATAGTGCAGAACAAGCCCTTCAGCCCTTGATGTTGTGCTGACCTGTGAACTATTCTCAGTTCATCCCCCTACACTATCCTATCATCAGCCATGTGCTTATCTAAGAATTGTTTAAATCTCCCTAATGTGGCTGAGTTGATTATATTAGTAGGTAGGGCATTCCACACCCTTACCACTCTCTGCATAAAGAACCTGCCTCTGGCATCTGTCTTAAATCTATCACCCCTCAATTTGTAGTTATGCCCCGTCGTACAAGCCAACTTCATCATCCCAGGAAAAAGACTTTCACTGTCCTCTGATCATCTTGTATGTCTTTATCAAATCCCTTTTTAGCCTTCTTTCCAATGAGAACAGACCCAAGTCTCTAAGCCGTTCCACATAAGATCTTCCCTCCAGACCAGGCAACATACTGGTAAATCTCCTCTGCACCTTTTCCAATGCTTCCACATCCTTCCTGAAATATGGGGACTAGAACTGTACACAATATCCTAAGTGTGGCTGCACCAGCGTTTTGTAAAGTTGTAGCATGATATTGCGACTCTGGAACTCAATCCCTCTACCAATGAAACCTAACACACCGTATGCCTTCTTAACAGCACTATCCACCTGGGTGGCAACTTTCAGGGATCCAAGATCCCACTGTACATCCACACTACCAAGAATCTTTCCATTTACCCAGTCCTCTGCCTTCTTGTTATTCTTCCCAAAAGTGCATCACCTCATATTTATCTGCATTGAACTCCATTTGCCACCTCTCAGCCCAATTCTGCAGTTTATCCAAGTCCCCTTGCAACCTGTAACATTCTTCCATACTGTCCACTACTCCACCGACTTGTGTCACCTGCAAATTTACTAACCCACCCACCTATGCCTGCATCTAAATCATTTATAAAAATGACAAACAGCAGTGGTCCCAAAACAGATCCTTGTGGCACACCACTAGTAACCGGACTCCAGGCTGAGTATTTTCCATTAACCACCACTCACTGCCTTCTTTTAGAAAGCCAGTTTCTAATCCAAACTGCTAAATCACCCTCAATTCCATGCCTCCGCATGTTCTCCAACAGCCTACCATGTGGAACCTTATCAAAGGCTTTTCTGATGTCCAAGTATACCACATCAACTGCCCTACTCTCATCTACATGCTTGGTCACCTTAAAAATACTCAATGAGGTTTGTGAGACACGAAACCATGTTGACTATCTGAAATCAAATTGTTGCTTGCTTGATGATTATAAATCTTATCTCTTATAATCCTTTCCAAAACCTTTCTTATAACAGAAGTAAGGCTTACTAGTCTATAATTACCTGGGTCATCTCTACTGCCCTTCTTGAACAAGGGCACATTTACAATCCTCCAGTCCTCTGGTACTAAACGTGTAGACAATGAAAACTCAAATATCAAAGCCAATGGCTCTGCTATCTCCACCCTAGCCTCCCAGAGAATCCTCGGTTAATCCCATCTGGCCCAGGGGACTTGTCTACTTTCACTCCTTCTAGAATTGATAACACTTGTTCGTAACTAACCTCAATCCTTTCCAGTCTAATAGCTTGTACCTCATTCTTCTCCTCTACAATATTCTTTCTTTCCTGAGTGAAAGCCGATGAGAAATGTTCATTTAGCACCTCTGATCTCCACAGGGTCCACACTCAACTTCCCACTTCTGTCTTTGACTGGCCCTATTCCTACCCTAATCATCCCTTTATTCCTCACATACCTATAGAAAGCTTTAGGGTTCTCCTTTATTCTATTTGCTAAAGACTGGCTGTGTCCTCTCTTTGTTCTTCTTAACTCTCTTTAAATCCTTCCTAGCTAATCTATAACTCTCCATCACCTCATCTGAACCATCTTGCCTCATCAACACATAAGCCTCCTTCTGCTTAACAAGAGATGCAATTTCTGTAGTAAAGCAGGGTTCCCTTACCTTATCACTTCCTCCCTGCCTGACAGGGACATACCTATCAAGGACACGCAATATCTGTTCCTTAAACCAGCTCCACATTTCCATTGTCTGCATCCCCTGCATTTTGCTACCCCATTCTATGCATCCCAATTCTTGCCTAATCGCATAATAATTGCCCTTACCCCATCGATAACTTTTGATCTGTGACATGTACCTATCTCTTTCCAATGCTTATCTAAACATAACTGAATTATGGTCACTCTTTCCAAAGTGCTCACCTACAATTAAATCAAACACCTGTCCTGGTTCGTTACCAAGCACCAGATCCAATGTGGCCTCCCCTCTTGCCGGTCCTTCGACATACTGTGTCAGGAAACCCTCCTATACTCGTTGGATAAAAACAGATCCATCCCAACATTCCAGAGTTATCGCATTTTCAGTCAATGTTGGGGAAGTTAAAGTCCCCCAGAATGACCAGTGTTCCTTTCACTCCTACCCAGAATAATTTTGCCAATCCTCTCCTCCACCTCCCTGGAACTTTGTGGAGGCCTATAAAAAACTCTAAGTAGTGTGACCTCAACCCACACTACTTCAGTAGACATGTCCTCATCATAAGTTCTTTCAGCCACCGTTATACTATCCTTGACTAACAAGGCCACACCTCCCCCTCTATTACCACCTTGTCTGTTCTTAATGAAAGATCTAAATCCTGGAACCTGCAAGATCCATTCCTCACCCTGCTCTATTCATGTCTCCAAAATGGCCACAACATCGAAGTCCCAGGTACCTATCCATGCTGCAAGCTCACCTACCTTATTTCAGATACTTCTGGCGTTGAAGTAGACACACTTCAAACCAATTTGCTGTCTGCCAGCACATTCCCGTGACCCTGAAATCCTGTCCCTGTCCTTCCTACTCTCATTCTCCTGTGCACTGCAACTACACCTCAGGTTCCCATCCCCCTGCTGAGCTAGTTTCAACCCACCCGAATAGCACCAGCAAATTTCCCACAGGATATTAATAGCTCTCTGGTTCAAGTGAAGACCGTGCTGTTTGTACAGGTCCCACCTTCCCCAGAATGAGCCCCAATTAGCCAAGTACCTGAAACCCTCCCTCCTGCACAATCCTTGCAGCCACGTGTTCAGCTGATAGCTCTCCCTATTCCTTGCCTCGCTATCACGTGGCATGGGTAACAAACCAGAGATAACAACTGTTTGTTCTAGCTCTCAGCTTCCACCCTAGCTCCCTGAAATCCTACCTTACAGCCCTATTCCCTCTTTCTACCTATGTCATTGGTACCTACATGGATCACGACTTCAGGCTGGTTACCCTCTCCCTTCAGGACCCCTGTACTTATTCATGTGATAATAAAATTATAATTTATTGATTAAAAGAGACAGGCAATGTAATTACAGCACAATCAGTTTTTAAAAACTTCCACATCATGTGGGCATCAGTGGTGGTGTGAGTGAATATTGAAAATAGTATTTGATTCGCCCTGGATAGTGCTGAGCTTCTTGAGTACTATTGGAGTTGCTATCATCCAGGTAAAGGGAAGATATCCTCCACCCACCTGACCAGTGCTCTCTCCAATTGACCAGCTTTGATAATGAATGAAAGCTGATTGCATAAGAATGGCAAAAACACAAGTGAAAAGGGTGATAATAGAGCTCTTCCAAACAGTTTACTCAATGTTATAATGCAATTCTTCTCAGTGAATTTGCCTTATCATCCAATGTTAATCAAATCATGAGGGGAATAGATGAAGTTGAACAGCAAAAGGTCTTTTCTAGGGTGGAGAAGGAAAGTAGCCAAGGCTTTAGACTCAAAATGCCTTTTAAGTAAACTTTGTGATGGTGGTAATGTCCCTACCTCTAAACCAAGAGACCAATGTTCAAGTCACACCTGCTCCAGAAATGTGCAATAACATCTGAACAAGCTGATTAGAAAATATTTTTAAAAGCCTGTGAAAGACTGGGTGGGCCTCTTTTGAATTACACCTAATTTTGACTTGCCAGAGCTCATCTCACTATATGCTGTTGTACTCACTGACCTGCTGCTCTAGCAAAGCCTCAGCACTGCATTTCAATTCTGGTTTCTTGCACTCTCAATTTTAACTCCTCTGCTATTGGCAGCAATGCACGCAACTATCCAGATTCTTAACCTTTGCAATTTGCCCCACCCCCTTAAACAACTCCAAACTACCTCGGGTTAAGCTTTGAGTCACCTGTCTGAGAATTTTGTGTGGCTCCATCAAATTTTGTTCCAGCACTCTTATAGAAACACATTTGAATGTTTTATTACTTTGACAGGCTTTAAAAATTCACATTGCACACTGCTCAACAAGAAATCAGTTGCGTTCCTTATGGAAGGTACATCAAGGATTAAATCTGACTTTTTGTTTTTTGGTTATCCAGTTTCAGGATATATTTATTGTTTACCACCTTAGATGTACAAAGTGCAACATATTTGGGAATTAAGAGTCAAATTATAAAAGCACAAGAAACCATCCAGCTTGCTGCTCTGTGCAGTAATTCAGTCCCATTACCCCACTCAAACCTCATAGCAGTGCAAGATTTCTTCAAGAATCCATTTCACTTCCAGCTGAAATTATTATCTTTGCTTCTGCCAGTTTCCCAGAATGTATCCCAGTCCATTGTTGCTCACTGGATAAAAGCGTACTTCCTTTCATTCACCTTATATTTGTCACCCAAAACTCTTGACTTTGTACCAGAGAATAAAGAAAAGCTTTCCTTTGTCAACAATATCCAAACCGGTTATAAGTCTACATCTCCGTAAAATCTCAACCATTTTTATAATGGTAATACCAGCTTCTCCAATCAAGCTTTGCAGATAACATTCCTCAACTACAGAACTACTCTAGCAAGTCATCTGTGTCCCTCTCAAGGATTCTCACCCAATTCTGTAAGTGTGATGATCTGAATTGGATGAAATATTCTTACTGGCTCAAAGTCAGAACTTTATAAATATTCAGCAAGACATCCTTACTTTTGCACTCAATATGTATTTTATGCAGCCCAAGATTCCACATGCATTTCTGCTTTCTCAGCATGTCTTGCTACCTTCAAAGATGCATGCATATGCATCCCTAGGTACCTGTCCTTGTAAGTGCAGTATTTAGTTTAATACTTCTCCCTATAACCTTTTACAAAATTAAAACCTCAATTTTTCTATATTACATTCCACTTGTGTTCAATGTTAACTTATGCCTTGTGGAACTTGATTGTATCATCTTGTTCACCATGACTCCATTCTGGATATAGGTTTGCTCGCCGAGCTGGAAGATTCATTTTCAGACGTTTTGTCACCATACTAGGTAACATCTTCAGTGAGCATCCGGACGAAGCACTGCTGATGATTCCTGCTTTCTATTTATATGTTTGGGTTTCTTTGGGTTGGTGGTGTCATTTCCTGTTCTTTTTCTCAGGGGTGGTAAATGCGGTCCAAGGCAAATGTGTTTGTTGAGAGAGTTCCGGTTAGAATTCCATGCTTCTAGGAATTCTTGTGTGCGTCTCTATTTGGTTTGTCATAGGATGGATGCATTGTCCCAGTTGAAGTGGTGTCCTTCCTTATCTATATGTAAGGATACTAGTGAGAAGGGTCATGTTGTTTCGTGGCTAGTGTGATGTTCATGTATCCTGGTGGTTAGCTTTCTGCCTGTTTGTACAATGTAGTGTTTGTTACAGTTCTTGCACAGTATTTTGTAAGTGTCATTAGTGTTGCTTGTTGCCTGTATAGGGTCTTTCAAATTCATTAGTTGCTGTTTCAGTGTGTTGGTGGGCTGCTATGATGCCAAAGTAGTCTGGCAGTCATTTCAGAGATGTCTTTGATGTAGGGGAGGGTGGCAAGGGTTTCTGGGCGTTTTGTCTGCTTGTTTGGGTTTGTTGCTGAGAAAATCGGCAGACTGTGTTCATTGGGTACCCATTCTTTTTTAATAGACCGTATAGGTGATTTTCCTCTGCTCTGTATAGTTCCTCTGTGCTGCCGTGTTTGGTAGCTCGTTGAAATAATGTTCTGATGAAGCTTTGTTTGTGGATATTGGGATGATTGCTTCTGTAGTTCAATATTTGGTCCGTATGTGTTGTTCTCCTGTAGACACTGGTTTGAAGTTCCCCATTGGCTGTTCGCTCTAGTGTGACATCTAGGAATGGCAGTTTGTTGTTGTTTTCCTCCTCTTTAATGAATTTTATGCCAGCAAGAGTTTTATTGATGGTCTTGAAGGTTTCCTCTCATTTGTTTTGTTTAGTGATGACAAAGATGTCATCCAGGTAGCAGATCCAAAGTTTGGGTCGGATGGTCAGCAGAGCTATTTGTTTGAGTCCCTGCATTCTGTCTCTAAGAACCCTGATATCGGACATCCCATGGGTGTTCCGTTGGTTTGTCTGTAGGTTTCGTTGTTGAAAGTGAAGTGGGTGGTAAGGCATAGCTCCACTAGCTTGACAATATTGTCCTTGTTGATGAAGTTGGTAGTGTTTGGTCTCTTTGGGTCTTCTAATAGTGTAATCAGTGTTTCCTTGGCCAGGTTGATATTGAATAACGTGAACAGGGCTGTTACATCAGAGGAGACCATTATTTCATCATCTTAGTGTCCTTGATGATCTTCAGGAATTCTTGGGCGGAATGGATGGAGTAGTGTGCGTCGTTTACGAAGTGTTTAGTCTTTGGTGTAGATCCTTAGCCAATCTGTAAGTTGGTATTCCAGTTAGCAAGACTATGGGTATGAGGGGGGCCTCCTGGTTTGTGAATTTTGGGTAAACAGCAGCTAATGAACTTGAAAGACCCTACACAGACAAGCAAAACTAATACAAAATACCATGCAAGAACTGTAACAAACACTACATTGTACAAACAGGCAGAAAACTAACCACCAGGATACATGAACATCAAAGAGCCACAAAATGACATAACCCTCTCTCGTTTCCTTACATACAGTTAAGGAAGAACACCACTTCAACCGAGACAACACACCCAGCCCAGGACAATCCAAAAAGAGACACGCATGAGAATTCCTAGAAGCATGGAATTCCAACCGGAAGTCTACCAACAAACACATTGACTTTGACTCCATTTACCACCCCCTGAGAAAAAGAACATGAAATGACATCACCAACTCAAAGAAACCCAAACATAGAAATAGAAAGCATGAATCATAAGTAGTGCTTCGTCTGGAGGCTCACTGAAGATGATACCTAGCATGGTGACGAAATGTCTGAAAATGAGTCTTCAAGATCAGCGAGCAAACCTTCATCCAGAACCTCGACCTGAGATAAAAATCTTGTCCAAACTCGCTACCATGTCTCCATGTTTGGTTTTATCAACAAATGTCCACTCACATGTATGGACAAAGTAGCAGTCCCAACATTGATCCTTTGAGGAGACTATTACACATCCCCAGTCAAACTTCTATTTACAATTCACTGTCTACTGTCCTAAGAAAATCCAAGCTGATACTGACTATCCTATTCCACAAGGTTCAATTTTATTAATCAACTCTATGTTATACATTGTCACTTTAAAAAAATCAATATTAACAACACCAAGTATGCTCATTAACCTTATTATTCCATCAAGGCTCAAATAGTCAACACCATCTACCTTTTACAAATCAATGCTGCTTCATATCAACTCAAACTGCTCAAAATGCCTGTTAACTATTTCCTTGGTTATTGTTTCTAGAAGCTTCCCAACTAGAGTTGTTAAACTTAACCAACTTTAGTCACTAGGAATATACTTGCAACTTCCTTTGAACAAGGGTGTAATAATTGTCACTTTAAAAGCTTCTGATAATCTTACATCTAGGAAAGTTTGGAAGATTATATGAAGTCTTTCAGCAACCTTCACACACACATCTCTTCAGAAACTGGAATGCAAATATCTGGACCATTTAAGCATAGCCAGTTCTCCATTACATCCTCGCTTTAATCTATTGTTTCCATAGATGTATACCACCAAAGTTTTCTTGATCTCATTTTTGGATCTCTGTAGGCTGAGGAATTGATTAGGATTAGTCATGTTTCCATTATCATTGTGCCAAGGAGTGAAGATACAATTCAGATAGACTTTGGTACTTTTTAAAAGCAATTTCTAGGTCATACGCCCATTTCTACCAAATTTGTTTTTAATAAGATTGTGCCAGTTCAGAACCTGGAAAAATCTTATGGCTTTCTTGTATCAATTTATCTCAAAGTTAATCTTGACCGAGTATTTTTAGACACATCAATCTAGTGCAGGGATCAGCAACCCTTTTTAAAAAAAAAATCTGATATTAGAACTAATGCTGAATTCTTTGACATTTTAAAAACAGGCGTCAATTTCAGATGCAAAGAAGACAAATTTCTTAACTAATAATATTTGTGATTATACAAAAAGACCTTTTTAACAGCAGAGTACAGAGGAACCACGAATATCCGAACGACATGGGCAGAGTCTATTTTGTTAAGATAATCAAATGCCAGGTAACACAGATTAGCCAAACATTGGGACCTTGTGATCTTGCGGGATAACCCCATATTCAGATAATCAAATGCAGGATAATTGAAATTCTGCTGCAATTTATTACAAGGTTAGAAACAATAATCATAACCATAAATCCTAAAACCATATAGCTACAAACACTCCAAAAGGTTTAGGATGCAATGATGTTTTCTTAAAATAAATCATTTATGAAAACGATAAATTTGTCTTTTCATTTCCACAATAAAAAAACCTTTGCCTTATTTTTCAGACTTTTGCTCAAGTTGATATGATCCACCTGAAAAAGGTTTAAGAGCTGAAGGTGGCTCTGGAGTTACAGGTTGCTGACCCCAATCTATGGTATATTTCAGAGACTTTGGGGGGGGGATAATAATATGGTAGATATTCCATTTGATCTCTGGATGACTATATTAAAGTTAAAAAGATCATTGATTATTCTGGTTACAGAACACCATACAATGTATGTTGACATAAGTGTTTGTTTTACCATAGGCTTGATATACTTAGGCTTTTGATCAGAGCACAACAGGAAAATGTTAGAAGTGTGAATCAACAATATCTACAGCCTGAAAGAAATGCATGAACATCCATGCAAATTAAACAACATTTGAACCACTCAAATGAGTTAAATCACTCATATCCGTACATAACACCCAGGAATATAGATGTGAACAAAATTCAAATTGTCCCCCAAGAGTTTTTTCTCTTATTTATTGACTGATTTTGCATTTTTATACAAAATTTATACCAATTACAAAATCCTTACTTTGGAATAGAAATACCAGGCTGCTTTTAAATCACACTAGAGTAGGGAAAAAGAAATCAGGTAATGTTTACACTCCAGAGCTCATAGAGCTTAAAAGAAAAGCAAAAGACACCACGAAGGGCCAGACAAAATTACTATTACCCTTTTCAGCTTAATTTCTTGATTGTGCATTTACAAGGAAATCTTTATTAACGAACTTTTCCAATGCTTTTTCCTGCTGAAGACCTTCTAGAACATAAAGGCAGTGAGAAACAATTTCCTTTAAGTGGCCTTAAGTTTTATTCTAAACACAGCTAAATTACAGAAAGACCACGCTTACCTGTAATTAGTATCCAAAGATACACTGAAAATGATTATATTTGGCTCTCATCTTATTTGACAAGTTAAAACAAAAATGTGCAATGAGGGAAAAACAGTTCCAACTACAACGTAAGCTTGTCCACGCACTTAACTTGTGAACTGACAATATTCTCTCAATATGAACTGTACACCTCGATTTCGTTCATTAGTAACAAAATGTTGATAGTAATACTTCTTGCCAGAGAAGTCTGACTGATAAGGTTTGTTGTTTTGTTTGGAACTTTCTTCATGTTTTAGCAATGCTGTAGTATTTAATTACTTACTGAGGTGTATTGTTTAATTTCTATTTCTCCTCCACCACCCCTCAAAATAGGCCCTCCCCCATCAAATCTTCAACTGAAGGTTTATGATGGCTTTAAGGTAAGATTAAATTTGTCTGGCCTCGATCCTATGGAAGCACAAGGATAGCACATCACTTTTATAACTGTATTTACATAAGAAGCTCATTAGGGGTGTGAAGGTCACCACTGAGAATGGACCAAATAAGGCAAACTGTATATACAATAATTTTAATCTTTAACTGTTGCCTAGAGATCAACTGTACACAAAGGCTATTTAGAATGCAGTTTCATTACAATTTACCTTTTATATAATTAAAACCCAGAACTTTGGTCATAAGAATGCTAGCCAGATCTAGATTTAACACCTTCTAGAACTAGGTGTAGTTATGTTTCTAATATTAGACAGACCGAGGCTGACTCTGGTATAGAAAGAAAACCACTCCAATTATCAATTCTGAACATGGAATGGAAACTGGCTGAAATTTTCCCATGTGCACTTGTTGCACAAATTAAAATCTGTATATACCCTCTGTATATATTCCAACTGGTAGGAATCCAAACCTCTGGATATCAGTGTAAACTCTTTCATGTTTGAACTCTGGGCTCTCAATACATCAACCTAGAATAGTTGGCAATATGAATCACCAAAAAAAAACAATTTTGTAGCAAAAGACAGGGCCCTTTTCCAGTTAGGTTGAAGAATCCGAACTGGCCCCCTTTTCCCCAATTGTATGTAAACTCACCGCAACACTCCTTATAACTTGCCCCATAGATTGCTTCAGTACAGCCACTAACCCTCATCTTATTGAATCAACTGGGATTCCATATAGTTAGCAGAGAAAATGCAGTGAATGATCAGTGCTGAGAATTAACGGTGTGATCTTTAATTCACAAGAGCTGCAATCTATGTATTAGGCTACCTTTTCCAATACCGCACTTAGATACAATAGTATTTTCCAGACAAGTTTTTATTAAACTGATAATTATTTATAAAAAGGCTCATCTGCTACGTTTGATCAGAAGAGCATCAAAATTAATTAACTAAACATGTAACTAAAATTTGTACGAGTGCAGTGCTATTTCTATGGAGTCTACCTGACTGCAGTAGTCTTATTTCAGAAACCACAAAAATAACTTCAAAACCCCAAATACAACTTTTTCAATACTTGCAGGCTTTTTGCTCATCAGATCGTCAATGCTACTGTGTCATCAAAATATAGTAAACTGCACCAAAATTAAAATAAAACAGCCTGAGGGTGTTTGTGTAAATCTACTTCTGCCATTTTATTTCCTTCCACTGGGGCTTGGCAAGATAGAAAAAAAAACATTTATCATAAGTTCATTCGGGGCTGTGCGAGAATTCCCCAGTACTTTCCACGTGTATCATCTGTACAGGTGACCACTATATAATTGTCCACATTCCTCCAAATTAGAAGTGAGTGCAGTAATGCAGTTTCCTTGCAGCTCCTATCGTCTTGCTGGAGTCAACAGCTGGGTCGTTGTCAATGAATCTGGGAAGAGATTGTGGTAAGTTGGAAGTGGCACATATGCAGCAGTGATCATTTTTCCTGTGAAAGAAAAACAAGTTAAAATTCCATATCAAATTACGCACAAAAGCAAATCATTTAAAGACTGTCTCAGTCTCCCAACCAGGATATTGCAGATTCAATTCAGGATCTGAACAAGCTTAGCTAACCACAGCCAGAATGAAAACTGGAGCAACATAATGGGCATCATCAGTACCTTGCTCTAATCTAAGGCTCCTCCTAAGCAGAGTACACAGAGAAGCTGGAATCTGTGGATAATCCTTTGGGCACTGTACATCCAGCGAATGTTTAGACATGAATTTTATATTGTAAACTTAACCTCTAAATGTAAAGTGCAATAAAGCATAACACTACTATATTGAAAGAAACTGGTGCGTTAGCCCTTTCTGTAATACCTTTTTGAACTGTAATGTATTTTCACAAATTTAAAACAATCAAGTGTACTTAAAAAAAAAATCACTTGAGCAGCAAGGCCCACCTCCCCCCTCACCAACATCCGTTTCTGTTTGCTCATACTCAGTTCAGGAAAGAAGCTGGGCTGGATCTAACCAGACCCCTCCACAGATATTGGTCTAAAACCCAATTAACCCAAAGATAATACACATTTGTAAAAACGTCTTGTTCAAACAAAGAGTCATGGTCAAAAATCATAGAAAGAAGCCAAGGTCTTCACAAAAACAGAAAATACTGGAGGAACTGCAGGCAAGGCAGCAGCTGTAGGGAAAGAAACACACAACAGGTTCCAAGGAGTCATATTGGAATTGAAACATTAACTGTTTCTTCCTCCACAGACGCCATTGACCTACTAAGTTTTTCCAACATTTTCAGTTGTTTCAGATTTCAACATTCGTAGTATTTTGCTCATGTGTAGAAGATGGCAAAAAAATCTATAATGGAACTAAAACTGCACCAAACATTGCCCTGTACGTCATGTGAGTTTCCTCATCAATAACAACACTCTCCAGTTTTCCAATGTAATTCAACTTACATATATATAACTTCGATGAATAGGCTATTCAAACTTGCCAGCCAGCTCTACCACACTAAATAATGGCTAATCATCTACTTCAACACCATAGGCTCTTGCCCAGTATCCCTTGATATCATCTACTGATCCGTGTCGTTAAACATAGTGTATGTCTGAGTTTCCATAACTCCATGGAATGAAAAATTCCACAAAGATTCACAGTCTGAAGTAAATCCCCCTCATTCAGTTCTAAATGGGCTGCCTTTCGCTCTGAAACATCTGGTTCTTGAAACTCTCACCCCAACAAAAGCCAAGAGAAACACACTTTCAGCCACCCTTTACGAGTTTTACAAGTTTCGAGCTTAAGCAATATGCACAAATGTGTGAAAATAACTTTTAGCATAATTTCAACAGTAACCTACCAGCAAACCACCTTCCATGCAAGGCACCAACAGCAGCAGCTGCAGCAGCAATAGTCGGACATTTCACATAGACATTTCCCTAAAATGAGAAATGAATACCGGATTATAGCTTTTGACAAGGAAGTTTTGACAAAGCACCAATATTCAACTTTAGCCTACCATTTCACAAATTTACGGATGCAGTATTTTTTGTTTTCATTAAGTCTTAGCATTAGTTTTTTTTTTATTCCCCACACTATACTTGCACATTAAGAAAGGTTATTACATCTGTTTCCCCACTCGTGACCATTGTTACATATGGAATTGTTCCGACCTAATATTCAAGTGGAACTAAAACAACCACAATTGGTCAGAGCAGCAGGACTACTGAAAACACAAGGTGGAATGTGACCATAAGCAATTAATGCATAACTAGACTGCATATTAAGAAAAAAGGATACCTGGAAACAGCTAAACAATGGATTTTGCAGTACAAATGACTGCCTGCGAAATGTTGAATCACAAAACTACACAGTGAGCTTGGCCATTTTTTCCTACTTTGCCTCTGGCAATTCCCCGATTAGGCACACCTGCTTCTAATGGTGCCCTTTCAAGTGTTTATCAAATTCTCAACTAAACGTTATTAGTGAATCTACTTCCAGTAGTTTTTCCAGAAAGTTCCTTACAGAAATCACAGTTGTTACATTTGAAGAACGTATTTTACTATTTTGCAGTGCATAAGAGTACATTATTATAGCATCAAGTCAGATAGCAGGAGAATAAGGAGCCGAAACCCACAGCAATCCGTGGACTAATTACATAAACTTTCTGCCTGATCAATGAATGGTCTTGTCCTTACTTGAAATTGGTTGCTCCATCAACTGTTTTCTAATGGAATGCTTGTATTATGCTTCCTAACTTGTGCTACACCACTGATTCAAATGGCAAGCTTCTCTGTAACAAACCTCTGAAAATGCCAACACAAACAGAAAACTTTCATTTGGACAAATTACTCACCTGGGGTGAATTTTTGTCCACAAATATGTGAATTACACCTCCATGTTTGTTACATTCTTCAATCACATCATCACGAATTTCTTGGTCCCAGGCTGGATCATCTTCCCTTCAGAAGGAAGTTGTGCAATAGTTACCATCACATACTAAAGTACCTCTAATTTTCCTAATCCAGGATCTCAGCGTACAGTAAATTTAAAAATAGGTGAAAACATTATTAGGAAATTGAAGCATTAGGAACACAACCACTCACTGACTGTACAAAACTTAGTGAATAGCAAGTAACAAACGTATCCCAAGTAAAATCAATTTGTTACTTTGAGGAATAGGAACTTAAACTTGGAAGTAAAAACAATAACTGCAGATGCTGGAAACCAAATTCTGGATTAGTGATGCTGGAAGAGCACAGCAGTTCAGGCAGCATCCAACAAGCAGCGAAATCGACGTTTCGGGCAAGAGCCCTTCATCAGGAATAAAGCTTTAGAAATCTTAGTCTGTACGGTTTGTCCTGTTCGGGTCCGAACTCTGCTGGTTTAAAGGTGGTCCGGAGTCCGTGTGGGATGAGTTGGTTACGGAGGCATGCACTGAGGAAGCAAATGTGGCTGTGGAACTGAGTTTGTTTCACGACATGGTTGAAGAGCTTCAGGGCAGAGGAAATGACCTGGGAGTTGCAGTGGGAAAGGGACTCCCTGAGATTCTTGTAGAGAGAGGAGGAAAACTTCTTCAAGGCAGGCATCCTTGCAAGAGGATTTGCAGTAGGGTTAAAATCAACGAGGTAAAAACAATAACTGCAGATGCTGGAAACCAAATACTGGATTAGTGGTGCTGGAAGAGCACAGCAGTTCAGGCAGCATCCAACGAGCAGCAAAATCGATGTTTCAGGCAAGGATGAAGGGCTCTTGCCCGAAACGTCGATTTTGCTGCTCGTTGGATGCTGCCTGACCTGCTGTGCTCTTCCAGCACCACTAATCCAGAACTTAAACTTGGAAATCAGACCTGATTACCTAGCTGGGTTTATTAATGACTGACCAGATGCATAAAGATAGAAGGACCTAGATTTAACCTATATTGCTGTCTAGGCAATGGTGGATACAAAATCAAGGTCATCACCTGGGTTAGGAAGGGAAAGGGAATTTGGATGTTCCTAATTATGTCCATTCTGAAAACAGTGAGGATCCTCTAAGTAAGCAAGTTGGTAATCTTCAATCTCATATCAGGTAAACATAAGAATAGGATCAATTGTGATGGCACCTACCACCAAACAGAAATTCCATTTATCACTGGGACTCTCATATAAAAAACTATCTTTGGGAAAGCGTATTAAGAGGTTGCTGTCCCTAACAGATCCCCAATATAATTTCAATGCCTCAAATGAAAACATGAATTCTGAGTGTAACATAAAGATAACCAACTTAACTAGAAAGAGCGAACATTTTACAGGCAATTAAAATAACAAAATAAAAACTGAAACAAGAATCCATTGACAGGGGCACATCAGAATATCCCCATCAGTGCTGGGTAAGTGAACTAATATATTCGGGCAGTGGCTAAACCCAAAACCCTACATGTGTAGTGTCTCCCACCCACCCTCCTCCTCTAACCACAACAGAGATGTGGAGGCTTGGTATGGTAACTTTTAAATTTTTTTTTTGGCAATTTAGAGCAGAGGGGATAGAAGCTTGGGCTAGGGTGATAGAAAGGAGTTGTAGGGAGGTAGTCACACGTAAGTTACAGGATAAAGGTAGCTGGGTGACTGTCAGGAGACTGGAATAGGCACTCACTGCAGGGGTCGCCTATGGCATTTCCCCATAATAATAAATATTTCATTTTGGATACTGTTTTGCGGGGGGGGGAAAGAGAGAAACCAAGCAGGGAACATCCACAGTGGCCACTTCTCTGGCTCTGTGGCTCAGAAGGAAAGAGGGTAGAATAGGGGAGCAATAGTCATTGGAGATTCAAATGGGTAGAGGATTAGAAAGGAGGATTCTGTGGTTGTGAATGAGACTCCTGGATAGTATGTTGTCTTCTGGGTGCCAGTTCAGGGATGTTTCAGATCGAGTCTACCAGATTGTTAAGGGGGACGGTGAACAGCTAGACGTCATGGTACACATCGGGACCAATGACATAGCTAGGAAAAGCGATGAGGACCTGAAAAGTGAATATAGGGAGTTAAGGTAAAAGCTGAAAGTCAGGAACAGCAGAGCAATAATCTCAGGGTTGCGCTACTGGTGCCATGGGCTGGTGAGGCTAGGAACAGAGAAGGAGTGCAGCTGAAAACGTGACTGCAGAGCTGGTGTAGGAGGGAGAGCTTCAGCTATGTGGATCATTGGGATATCTTTTGAGGAAGGTGGGACCTATGTCAGGAGGATGGGTTGCACCTGAATTGGAGGGGTACCAATTGGAGGGAGGCTTGCTAGAGCTCTTCACCAGGGTTTAAACTAATTTGGCAAGGGGATGGGAACTGCAGCTACCAATCAGAGGATGGGGTAGCTGGTGTACAGGCAGATACTGCGTGCAGAGAATCTGTGAGGAAGGATAGACAGTTGATAGGGCAGGGTTACAGTGAGTGTGATGGGTTGGAATGTGTTTATTTTAAAGCAAGTAGTATCAGGAATAAGGGTGACGAACTTAAGAGCATGAATCAGTACATGGAGCTACAATGTTGCGGCCATTACGGAGACTTGGATATCACAGGGCACAAATGGTTGTTGCATGCTCCAAAATTAAGGTATTTCAAAAAGAATTGGAGGGGGGAGGTAAGGTGAGGGAGTGGCACTGCTGATCATAGATAGTATAACAGCTGCAGAGAGGACAAGAGCAGGGTTTGTCTACTGAGTCGTTATGGGTGGAAGTCAGAAACAGGAAAGGAGTAGTCACTTCATTGGTAGTTTTCTACAGAATCCCCAATAGCAACAGAGACAGAGGAGCAGATGGGAGGCAAATTTTGGAAAGGTGCAGAAGTTACAGTTTTGTCATGGATGACTTCAACTTCGCTAATATTGACTGGAACCTCCTTAGCACAAATATGAATGGAGCAGATTTTGTCAGTTGTGTCAAAGAAGGATACCTGACTTAATATGTAGATAGGCTAACTGAAGGGGAGGCCAAATTGAATTTGGTGCTTGGCAACAAACCAGGTCAGGTGTCAGATCTCTTGGTGGGAAAGCACTTCAGTGATAGTGATCACAGCCCCCTGACCTTTATTATAGTCGTGCACAGGGATAGGAGCAGACGATATGGGCAAGTATTTAATTGGGGGAGGGGGAATTACAATGCTATTAGGCAGGAAATGTGAAGTTTGAACTGGGAGCAGATACGCTCAGGAAATAGATGACATAAATATGGTGGTTGCTTAGGGAGCACTTGCGAGTGCTGGAGAGGTTTGTCCCATTGAGGCATGGAAGGGATGGTAGGGTGAAGGAACCTTGGATGACAAGAGATGTGGGACATCTAGTCAAGAGGAAGAAAGAAGCTTTGTACTTAAAGGTTGAGAAAGCAAGATCAGGCAGGGCTCTAGAAGGTTACAAGGTAGCCAGGAAGGAACTGAAGAATGAACTTAGGAGAGCTTGAAGGGAACATGAAAAAGCCTTGGTGGATACAATTAAGGAAACCCCAAAGTGTTCCACACTTGAGGAACAAGAGAGATGTCCAAAGTGAGGTTAGGGCCAATCAGAGATAGTGCAGGGAAGCGGTGTCTGGAGTCGGAGGAAATAGGGGAGTCCTTGATGAATACCTTGCTTCAGTATTCACAAGCAAGAGGGACCTTGTTGTGAGAAAAGTGTGAACCAGGCTGACATACTCAACCAGGCTGATGTTAAGGAGGATGTGCTGAAAATTTTGAAAAACATGAGGAGAGATAAGACCCTTGGGCCAATCGGGATATATCCAGGGTTACTATGGGAAGCAAGTGAAGAAATTGCTGCAGTCTTGGCAGTGATCTTTGTGTCCTCACTGTCCACTGGAGTAGTACCAAATGATTGGAGGGTGGCAAATATTATTCCCTTGTTTAAGAATTTGGAAGGGTGAATTTGAATGCAGATTACAGGGTTAAAGGCAGGATTCTTGGCAGCGTAGAGGAACAGGGATCTTGGAGTCCATGTCAATAAATCCTTCAAAGTTGCCACCCAAGTTGATAGGGTTGTTAAGAAAGCATAAGGTGTGTTGGCCTTCATTAGCAGCAGAATTGAGTTTAAGAGCCCCGTGGTCAGGCTACACCTCTATAAAGCCCTGGTTAAACTACACTTGGAATATTGTGTTCAGTTCTGGTTGGCTCATTATAGGAAGGATGTGGAAGCTTCAGAATGTGAAGATTTACCAGGATGCTGCCTGGACTGAAGGGTAAGTCTTAATGAAGGAAGGCTGAGGGAGCTAGGGTTTCTCTCATTGCAGCAAAGAAGGATGACAGGTGACTTGACAGAGGTGTACAAGATGATGAGATATAGATAGAATGGATAGCCAGAGACTTTTTCCCATGACACAAATGGCTATCATGATGGGGCATAATTTTAAGTAAGGTGGTTGGAAGGAGGTTTAGGGAAGATGTCAGAGGTACGTTCTTTACAGAGTAGAGGGTGCGTGAAATGCACTGCCAGCAGTGATAGCAGAGTCAGATACATTAGGGACATTTAAACAACTCTTGGATAGGCACATGAATGAAAGTAAAATGAAGGGTATATAGGTTAATTTAATGTTAGAGTAGGCTAAAAGGGTGGCACAACATCAAGTACTGAAGGGCCTGTGTTGTACTCTTCTATGTTCTATTCAGATCTCGGTTCTGCATTGGCCACTTTCAGTCTATTCTAACACTCGGGAACAACATAAAGGCACATTATCATTTAGGGTAGAAATTAATTGCGACATAACTACAGAATCTTAGTAGGCGCCCAAAAATGCATTCAAGTCTTCTGTGAACTTGCAACTGTTTTCAAGCTGTCAACATGACACAATATCACTTTGCCTTGGAGAGCAAGCTGATAGTTATAAGATTTCTATGTACACAACTTAGGAACATTAATTAAAAAAAACATTTTGATGCTGATTGCCACGCACCAATCATTAAACATTTTGATGTTTAATGTCGCTAACAGGTTGAAAAAGAGGCACACCTATAGCAACTGGCCCTAGCGACAAAAGTGATGTGCTTTAACAACTTGCTCATTTTTTGAATAAAACATTATTTTTTCCCCACATTAATTATCAGTGGATTTAATTGACAACCTACTCAGTTTATATAGTCTGATAATTCAAATTTCTGCAGCAGTGAATTCCCAAGTTCTTGTATTCGTTACATTAAATCATTTCAATTATTTGTCTCAAAGGTCACTGAATGACTAGATTATAAATGGAAAATAGCTAGCGAACAATGCTTTATTTGGCATTATATTTTAGAATGTAATTCAGGAAAACAATCAATAGAAAAGAATTCAAAAACACTTACGACTGTGGGTTAAACATGTTGGAGAGCTGAAAACACTGCGTCGCTATTGGTGGGGTATTTACAGTCACAGGAGGATTCAGTGCTGAAATAACAATAAGACTTAAAATAATGCCCAAAAGACTAATTATGTATCTGCTTGAATACATATGTACATAGCAAATATAAACATTTTTAGTTTATGTACTTTCAATAACTTATAATTGCCCTTAACTACTTCAAAAAGTAATTAGTGTTCATATTGCTCCTGCATAACTGCAATGCCTATAGCTGCTCACTTCCTGACATAATATACACTGTAGAATTTTAGTTATGTGCCAGTTCACTTTTGAAATTCCAGAACTACCAGACATCTTAAAAAAAACTAAAAATAAGCTCTTATTTAAATAGTGCTATTCACAATCTCAATTTCCCAAATAGCATTATATCCAATCAAATACATTTGAAGTACTTAACAGATTGAGAATGAGAAAAATGACATCATTATGTACTGCAGTGTTGTGTCATGGTCACATTAGTTTCAAAAAACCTTATGATCATAAGGTAGAATGCTTGCAGCACTCCAGGCGCAGCCTTGAATATAAGATCCACACAATACAAATTCTGGAATATACATAGAGGATTCTGCTTTCTCAGTTCAGTACAGAAGTGTTGCACTTTTGGAAGTACTGACATTCGAGTAAGGTATTAAACAAAGGCATCAGATGCCAGTTGGATATAAAAATCTCCATGAAACCTTCTCCAGGGTGTCCTTTCCTTAATTACTGAACAACAGGTTAACTTGAAGAATGCGACTTATTCAAAATCATTTTGAACTGCACAAAGAACTAAGTGCAGCACTCTGCACTTCGAATTTGTCCAACTGTTAAAGAAAAGTGATAATGTTCTAATTTAAATTTAGAAAAAGAAAATTCCTGCAAATTTTTACCTTCAGTCTGTTGGATAATTCTTGCTTGCAAGTCTAAGTACAAAGCAAAAATAGAAAATATTAAAGAGTTATATTTAAAACAATGTTAATTAACAAACAAATCTTTGCTCAACCAGCCTGGTAGATTAAAAGTGCACACTACACAAATCATCATATAATTAAATACTATACAAAGAAAATCAAAGCTGTAAAGTACTGCACCACTAAACATCAAACTTATAATTAGGACCCTGTAATGGCGAGTACTGTATTTTTGATCAGATAAACTTGATTGCGAAACATGAAGATTTGAATTAGGGGATAGGAGAAGGCTCCTTGACTGGACTGGTAGGACTGAAGGGTCTAATTTCCACATCTGTATGACTCTATAATTGCTCAAGCCACTAAATAAAATCATGGCCATATCCACCTGCTCCCAAAAAAATTTCACCCCCTTATCAAGAATTTATCCAAATCTGCCTTAAAGATAAATAAAATTTCAGCACCCCCACAGCCAAACAGAAAAAGAAATTCCCTTAACATTTCATCACAGAATATCACACTTCACGATTATGTCAAAAGGGGCAAACTGTATCTAAAGGCAATATAATTACTAAAACTAGGGTATGTAAATTATGATATTCTTCCTGTGTTCTTTCCTAAAAGAAAATGGTGATACACAATTCAGATGTAATTCACAGGTAGTAGCCACCTCCTAGCCTTCTCTTAGCATTTCTATCATCTACCCCAAAGGGACATTCTGTGGCATGAATACATTACACAACTTAAGTATGAGGAACCTCCCCACATCCATGCCCAGAACAGCTTTTGTGTCCAGCATTTTCTTCCCAACTTGCTCAACTCCTGTCAACTGCTGAAAAGATCTAACTTCAATGAGATTAACTAGAGTAGCGCAAACCATACAGTGAAGCTAGAATTTTCCAAACAATAGATCAATAACTCTCGCTCTATTATATCTGTCCACTTAGCCACTGAAATAAAGATCTACATCACTGATTCAACATTATGGAATAGAAGTAGAACTAGAGTCATAGAGATGTACAGCATGGAAACAGACCCTTTGGTCCAACCAGTTCATGCTGACCAGATATCCCAACCCAATCTAGTCCCACCTGCTAGCACCTGGCCCATATCCCTCCAAATCCCTCCTATTCATATACCCTGTCCAAATGCCTCTTAAGTGTTGCAATTGTACCAGCCTCCACCACTTCCTCTGCCAGTTCATTCCATACACATACCACCCTATGTGAGATTGAAGAAAATACAAATTTCTCACCCATTTCACTGGTTAGAAAACAAGGTATCCCGTTTTCGTCAATGTTAATATTCCGCAAGAGCTGGTTTCTCCTTAGAGTGGAAAATCTATTATTTACTATAATATTAGCAACCTTTCCAGTCTTAACAGAGGTACAGAACAGATTCCCCCAAATTTGACCATATCGTGATAGTACTGCAATGCTAATGGACGAGTTGGACTGAAGGGTCTGTTTCCGTGCTGTACATCTCTATGACTTAATTAGGACATGCACAAACACCAATCTTGTTCATTGCTTAAAAAAGTCTTAAAAATCTAATCATACCCGTTACTGCTGCCATGGCACCCAATGAAATATTGCCACTCATCTGCAATGCTTGCTGTGCTGCGGGGGGAATTTGCAACCCTGTTCCTGAACCAAAATAAAATAGATAAATAAGAAAAGCAGACATTGCAAACAAGAATAATATTGCATTAACAGCATGTCAATACACAAATATTTAGGAACCAGATGACAAAACAGACAAATTCACTAGAAATGAGAAAATTCAGTAGGTTTAAAAAAAAGAATTACTCTAACTGGTAGAGTTGAGGCAAGTGGTGTTCAAAAGGATAGGTGCTCGGACAATGTTCATTTATATAAACAATTGGGACTCAAAAAACAGGATTGCAATTATCTGAGCAATACAAAGTTTAAAGGGGTACAGTTAAACTGAGGAAGACAGCAACAAAATACAACATCATTAGACCAAGTTTGAAGAATGGACATTGACATTAATATTAATGCAGATAAATGAAAGGTGATGCATGTTGGGAGTAGGAAGGATGCAGATGAAGGCTACATATTACTTGGATAGCAAAAGCCTTTATGCAGAAGAGGTAAAAGAATATAGGGGTGCACATTCACTCAATTTGAAGTTGCGATGGCAAATTAAGGTCACAGAAGTCCAGCCTTTTGTGCAAAAATTAAAATCACATTTTATACAGCATCTTAGATCTCGGTGTGACACAAAGTGCTGGTCACAATATAACAAAAAAGGAGACAAAAATATATAATGATAACAAAATAAACAGGTGCAACCATCAGGGAAAACTAATAGGCTTGGGCTCGATGCTTAACAAAACCAAGCTGCAGGTGACATAATGGAAGTATTTGAAACTATGAAGGGCTTGACAACATAGGAAGATGCTTTCATTTGTGAGAAATTCTGGAGTTACAGGATATAAATCTAAAACCACTATTAAATCCAAGAGGCAATTCAGGATAAGCTTCTTCATCCAGGGAGTGGTGAGAATACAAAACTAGTTACCAATTGAAGTTGCTAAGGCAACTAACAAAGATACATTTAAGCAGAAGCTAGATAAATAGATGATACAGACAGGAATAAAAAAGATACAAACACTCTTCGGACAAGATGTCAAAGGAGGGCGGCAGCTCATGTGCAGCTAACATAGCACAAGAGCTAAGGGACTGAACTATCTCCTTCTATATAGTAAATTCTATATATAATTCATGATACACAATTTAAAAATTCCTAAAACTGGCTTCTCCACAACTGTGAATCTAGTCAGAAGAGAATATAGATGAAAACCAGCTCTATAATATCTACTGTGTTACTACTGTAAAAACGACTGAATACAATTGTAAACAATTTGCAGGTTTTTAAGGGGACAGGCTTGAGCTTTCACAAGGGTCTCAGTGTCTTGGCTTACTCTACAGTGTGGCTCCAAAGGACCAGTAACATTGTTGATTTTGGAAGTCAACTACTAATAACTTGAACAAATTCATCCATTCAGTCAAAAATGGATCAAATGCTGCATGCTATTCAGATTCAAGTCAGCATTTTCAGAAAAGGAAATCATATTACAATTGCATCTCAACAATGTTGCTCCGTCTGCTGTAGGATGATTATAGAATATCTTTATCAATCTTTTAACCAGAGGACAAAACAGACTGGACTGAGGAATCTTATTGTGATGAAAATTACAAAGTACAAAACCTATGCAACGAAACCAAAGAAATAAAATGTCAAAGTAGCCCATTGAGTCTATATGCAATTGAATTTAAAGTGCTACTGTAACCCTATTCAATAAGTACAGAGGATGAGTCTGCAGGATAAATTCCACAACAGTTTCAAATCTTCCTACCCACTCCTATTAAAATACCTTCGGCAAGCCTAGCCATCAACTGTAGGCGTCCTGTCGTTCCAAGGTCAATGCCAGTCCTCTCCAGTTCATCACTGTCCAAGAACGAGCTTGCATTGGATGAATCTGATCGCTCTGTAACATGGCCAACCTTCATCGGTCTACCAGCAAGCTCAAAGCCATTCAACTGTTCCAAAGCCTTCTTTGCACACTCAGCATCAGAAAACTGAATAGAAAATATCAAGTCACCAATTAGTTTTATAAATTAATTTGGGCAATGATTAAAAAAGTTCTTGCTTTTTAGAGAATTGTTCAAAACAGATGATGGAAAAACTTATTTCCAAAAAGGGGAACAAAAACCCCAGACTTACTGTTATGAATCCATAACCTTTTGACCGCCCGGTTTCACTATCCATCATCAGTTGGATGTTTTCAATCTAAGAAAGCGAACAGTAAGCACAAAAATCATAATTTAAACAAACTTCAAATATGCATGTAAAAATATACAAACTCTATGCCTAACCTATAAAGGCCAAACCTTATTTGTAGACATTCTACCAATCAAATGAAATTCTGAGATAATCTGCTAACCAGTTCCAATTTTCAACAAGTACCAACCTATCATCAGTAAGGAAAGACTCCTGTGTAGAACTGAACCAATTTACAAATTTTGGATGACTGTAGTTGAGTGCAAATTGCCGAGACAGTAATTGTTAAAAACTTAACTTAATATTCCACATCAATGCTTGCCTTAAAAAAAAAAGGCCTGTGCTTTCAAGAAAAGCATAACTGGCAGAAGAATATCAGACAAGATTTGTAAAAGATTTAAAAGAACGCTTAATACTGCGAATGGTAAATCAGCGTATGTATTGATTATTGGCTATTCATTGATAAGCAGGTGACTTTACTACCCTGCTGAGGTTGAGCTTTTTAAAAAGAAAATGTTCAAGGAGTCTAGGTGTTTCTCTCTAGGCAATTAGAGTTAAAGTGTCATAGACATGTACAGCATGGAAACAGACCCTTCGGTCCAAAACGTCCACGCCGACCAGTTACTCCAACCCAATCTAGTCCCACCTGCCAGCACCAGGCCCATATCCCTCCAAACCCTTCCTATCCAAATGCCTTTTAAATGTTGCAATTGTACGATCCACCACCACTTCCTCTGGCAGCTCATTCCATGCACGTACCACCCTGTGTGAAAGAATTGCCCCTTAGGTCTCTTTCATATGTTTCCCCTCTCACCCTAACCTATGCCCTCTAGTTCTGGACTCCCCGACCCCAGGGAAAAGACTTTACCCATTTATCCTATCCATGCCCCTCAGTTTTGTAAACCTCTATAAAGTCACCCCTCAGCCTCCGACGCTCCAGGGAAAACAGCCCAAGCCTGTTCAGCCTCTCCCTGTAGCTCAGATCCTCCAACCCTAGCAACATCCTTGTAAATCTTTTCTGAACCCTTTCAAGTTTCACAACATCTTTCTGATAGGAAGGAGACCAGAATTGCACGCAATATTCCAACAGTGGCCTAACCAATGTCCTGTACAGCCGCAGCATAACGCCCCAACCCCTGTACTCAATACTCTGCCAATGAAGGGAGGCATACCAAACACCTTATTCACTATCCTATCTGCGACTCCACTTTCAAGGAGCTATGACCCTGCACTCCAAGGTCTCTTTGTTCGTTCAGCAACACTCCCTAGGACCTTACCATTAAGTGTATGAGTCCTGCTAAGATTTGCTTTCCCAAAATACAGCACTTTACATTTATCTGAATTAAACTCCATCTGCCATTTCTCAGCCCATTGGCCCATCTGGTCCAGATCCTGTTGTAATCTGAGGTAACCCTCTTTGCTGTCCACTACACCTCCAATTTTGGTGTCATCTGCAAACTTACTAACTGTACCTCTTTTGCTCACATCCAAATCATTTATGTAAACGACAAAAAGTAGAGGGCCCAGCACCGATCCACGTGGCACTCCACTGGTCACAGGACTCCAGTCTGAAAAACAACCCTCTACCACCACCCTCTGTCTTCTACCTTTGAGCCAGTTCTGTATCCAAATGGCAAGTTCTCCCTGTATTCCATGAGATCTAACCTTGCTAATCAGTCTCCCATGGGGAACCTTGTCGAAAGCCTTACTCAAGTCCATAGAGATCCATTACAAACAATCAGTTAAGAAGGGCAGTTTTCTTTCCCTAAGGGACATTCAAGCACCAGACAAGTTTTTTCTAACAATTGATAGCAAGTCTGTGGGTTGACATTTGGCAAGCTTCTTCATTTGAAATTTTTCATATTTTACCAGCTACCATTGTGTATCCTCTGACATTAGGGTTCTGGATTACTGGGCCAAGTGGTATTATCACTTAAATAAAAAAATCATTCCTGAGACATGCATGTCACTGGCTGGGCCTTGCCCATTCTTAGTTACCCTGGAGAAGGTAGTGTTGACCTGCCTTCTTGAATCCCTCAAGTCTATTTAGTACAGGTAAACCAATTGCTGTTAGGGAGGGAGTTCCAGAGTTTTGACCTAGCAGCACTGAAGAAATGAATATACATTTCCAAGTTAGGATGGAAGAGTGGTTTGGAGCACAGTTTGTAGGTGGTGTTGACCTTTTTCTGCTGTCCTTGACTTTTTGGATGGTAGTGATTGTTAGTTTGGAAGATGCTGTCTAAAAGAGCCTTTGTGAATTCTGCATTATTTTCTGCAGACTGCTGCCATTGTGCATCAGCGGTGAAAAGAATAAATGCTTGTGGATGCTATGCCAACCAAGCTGGCTGATTTGTTCCATATTGTGTTAAAATTTCTTGTTGGAGCTACACTCATCCAGACAAGTGACAAGCATTCCAATACACTCCTGACTTATGCCATGACATACACTTTGGGGTGACAGGGTGGTGAGTTGCTTGCGGTGAGATTCATAGCCCTTGAACTGTTCTTGCAACTACAGTACTTATTCTAGTTCAATTTCTAGATAGCCATACACCAGGATGTTGATACTATGCGATTCAGCAAAGGTAAAGCCACTGAATATTGATGATATCCAACAAAAGAGAATCTATGTTTAATTAGAAGTGTTACAGGGGCATTTAAACACAGATCAAAATACACCAATCAAACAGAACTTGTATTCCTTATTTCGCAACAAAATTTGATTTAGTGCATTTAGTGAATTCTTCAGGCCAAGGCCCCTCTAAATCTTGACATTATACTTACTCTCCCAAAGGGCTCAAAAATTCCTCTCAACATTTCCTCAGTAATATTGAAGTGCAACGATCCTACATATAGCCTCATTGGTCCTGCTGTGCCTTTCTGTAGGTTGTTAGCAAGAGCTGCTGCTCGGTTCTTCTCAGCCTGTTTCACATAAATGACTGAAGTTAACCTCTTTTGAAGTAGTACATCGAATCACTCGTTAAAATTGCTTCCAAATAAACCTGTTGGATTATAACCTGGTGCTGTGTGGTTTTTTAACTTTGTCCACCCCAGTCCAACACCAGCTTCTCCACATCAAGTTAAAATACTATGATTGTAACCAAGGTAAGATGAAATTGACAGCAAATTGTAGAAATATTACCAAAGAAAAAGAGTATATTTGCTAAATGTTAGAGCACTGAAAGAATTCCATTTTAAATAACGGTGTCCATGATGGTTCTTTTATTCAGATATTACAAACAACTGAATTAAGTTTGAAAAAAGATCCCAGATTCTTTTCGTGACAATATTAAACCTTGTTCCACTAAATCAAAGTTGCAAGGTAACTAAGCCTCTGGCATGAAAAGGCTGCTCATCAGCTAAGAGAAAGTAATTGTCTATTTATCGAGTATTTTAATAACTTCATTGTTGACTTTAACACAGTTTTCCTTATTTGCTCATTAACAAACACATTACTGGCAAGGTAAGCATTTATTAACCAACTGTAACTGCTCACGAGAAGGTGACACTGCTGTTTTCTCTTGAAATGTTCATCAGCTACAGCCGCAGAGTTATGGAGGGGATTTCAATTAGGTGACAAACAAATAGCAAATATTTCCAAGCCAGAATAATCTGTGGTATGAAAGGAAACTGAGGTAGACAATGTGGCTGAGGTACTAAGTGAATACTTCAAATTTATCTTTATCAAAGATGCTGTCAAAAATCAAAGAGAATGTAACTGTGACAGCAGGTAGGCTAAAAATTGATGAAAAAAGATATAAGGCTGAGTTTAATTAAAGCTGATAGAATCATGAGGATCAGAGGATGAAGAGGAAGAAAGCATGAAAATTGAAAGCACTGTCCAAAATCTCCCAATCCTGCTTTGATAGAGTTGTGCCAGAGAACTGGTCAATAGAACGGTTTAAATGCTGGTTAAAAGGGCTTTAAGCACAAGTTCGAGATGCGGAGTTCATTCTGACATTGAGGAATTTCTTATAATAGGTCAATCATCAAAATTCACAAATGTCAATTCAACAGCATGAGCTCATTGTGTTATCTAATTTGGTTGAGGACTTTTTTTGATAAGGCAACACAGTTGACCAGAGTAATGCAGTTGACGTGGTGCACACAGACAAACAAATATATTTAAAGAGCCTTATAACAGGAATGTCAGCAATTGAATAAAATGGGACAATGGCACCCTGGATATAAAATTGGCTGAGTCAAGAGAAACAGTGTTGTAAAGTGTATTTGGGGTCTGGAGGAAGGTACACAGCGAGGTTTCAGGGAATGGTAGGAGGATCAGTGCTTTTCTTGATTTAGATGATTCATAACATAGACATAGGGTATTAAGGGATAGGGGACCACACAAAAAAAAGACATTGAAATACAGACCATCTAAATAAGTCCATTAAAAGCAGACCAAGCTTCAATCTGAAAGGCCAACTCTTGTTCTGTGATGCTTACTATCCGAGAACTGTCAATTCCCCTTTTGACAAAGCGGTTTTAAAATGTAGATTGCCAGGGTCATGACTAGAATGGCATAATAGACTGCTCATCAATTGTGTGATGCATTAAACGTACTTAATTGGGGAAAAAAAATTTATGTTAAAGGTAATAGATACACAAACTGACCAAAACTGAAACATTACTTTGGATGTACCTGTTGACTAAGAGTCAACACACTAAGCTTGCAAACTGACGATTGGTTCTGTTGTCAGCCCTATCCACTGAAACTTTCAAGGAAAACTTCCTCACAATTCTTGCAACTTCAAAATGGCATATCATCTCATTTCTAATATGTCCAATGTTACTAATTAAAATATGATAGTTACACATACCCAACTAACACCTAACATTTATAGTGCAGAAAAGGGTGCCATTGAGTTTCACAGGGGCATAGGGGCATAACAAAAACAAAGATGCCAAAGACCAAAAGAACAAACTATCAAAATAACAGTTAGGCTTGAAGTGGCAGAGAGATTTTTGGGACAGTGTCCTACAGTATCTAAATCACTGAAGTAGTAATGTTGGAGTATATAACAGAGAAATGGCAGATTATTTAGTCTGACACTAATGATTCAAGAAGTTGGTGAAGGCGACGTTTGGTATTCTTTCCTTTACTAGTCAGACGATCGACTGTAGGAGTTGGGTGGTCATGTTGTGGCTGTCCAGGACATTGGTTAGGCCACTTTTGGAATATTGCGTGCAATTCTGGTCTCCTTCCTATCGGAAGGATGTTGTGAAACTTGAAAGGGTTCAGAAAAGATTTACAAGGACGTTGCCAGGATTGAAAGATTTGAGCTATAGGGGGAAGTTGAATAGGCAGGGCTGTTTCCCTATAGCATCGGAGGTTAAGGAGTTACCTTATAGAGGTTTATAAAATCATGAGGAGCATTGAGAGGATAAATAGACAAGGTCTTTTCCCTAACATGGGAGAACTAGAGGGCATAGCTTCAGGGTGAGGGGGGAAAGATAATAGGAGGGGCTTAAGGTGCAACTTTTACACACAGAGGGTGGTGCATTTATGGAATGAGCTGCCAGAGGAAGTGGTAGAAATGGTGGAGTGGTGGGACATTTAAAAGGCATCTGGATGGGTATATGAATTGGAAGGGTTTAGACAGATATGGGCTAAGTGCTGGCAAATGGGACAAGATTAGGACATCTGGTCAGCATGGACAGGTTAGACCAAAGAGTCTGTTTCCATGCTGTACATCTCTATGATTCTAAAATTAAAACTTGAGATGAGAAACAATATGGAGAAGCAGTGTAGGTCAGCAAAGGTCAGGATGGGGACAGGATGTGTAGCTCGATGCAGGATACTTGCAGAGCACTGAATGGCCTAAAAGTTACAGCGTTAGTGACAATGGTATTTATGCTATCTTAGCAACAGTTGATGCTTGTCTATATTGGGGTGTGAGAATATGAAACAAAGCAATTGCTATACTCTCTGACTCTATTTAAATAGCATAGCATTCAATAAAAGTAAGCAACGGAGGCGAACCATGTTCATGTTAAAGCCTGCAAGAGGGGAATCAAGGTAAATTAATACAATCAATTATTGTAATGGTTAGGCTTAAAGAAGCACATTGATTGGCCAAATAAAGCTGGTCGAGCCAGTCTTGAAAAGGAGTTCATACAACTTAGTGGTAACTTTCTCGAACGGCACGCTACCAGACCTACAATGGAGTGTGCAACCTTAGATCTGGTACAGAGGAACCTCGATTATCCAAATATCAATTATTCAAATATCGGATTATCTGAAGGAGATCTCGAGATCCCGATAGAAACGTTACATCAAAGACGTGCTTCCAACACTGATAGCGTCTTTTATTTACAGCGATTAAAAGCGAACTCAGTTTACTGAAATGCTGCCAAGAACAGTCCTGGACATCGACAGGAGTCGAGGCACCTCTCCAAATGACTGACCTCCTACGCCCTCTTTTTCCTCCCTCCACTTTCCCGAGAGGTCCACACAGATGTGTACCCTAAACCCCCCCTCCCCTTCCCCAGATTGTTTCTCCAACATTGCCCTGTACAAGGCAAAGGAACCTGTCAACAAGTTTCAGTAAAAAGTTGTGTGTGTGTGTGTGTGTGTGTGTGTGTGTGTGTGTGTGTGTGTGTGCGCGCGCGTGCGCACGTGCTAATTGGAGACTTATCCCCCAAAAGACAGTCTTGTTGTTGGTGTCCAGTCCGGCTGCCCTGAAGAGGGGGCAGGGGCAGAGGTGGGCGATATTCGGGGTGAGCAGGGGCTCACATGCAGTGTGTTGCTGCCTAGTCTCCTGATCGGACAGTGGACTTAACACAAAACTCCCGAGCACCAGAGGTAAATCATTGAATCAATTAACAGAACAAAGTAGTGCCCATCTTGTTAAGATAATTGAGATTCCTCTGCATTGTGTAATGAGAAAGTAAAATTAATGATCTCGTATTTAAGGATCCTCTTGGAAGGAGTGATCACAGTATGATCGAATTTCGGATACAAATGGAGGGTAAAATAGTATCATCTACAACCAGGGTGTTATGCTTAAACAAGAGAGACTATAATGGGAATGAGGAAGGGGTTGGCTAAGTTAGACTGTGAACATAATGTATATGGTGGAACAGTTGAGCAAGTGGAGGACTTTCAAAGAGAATTTTCACAGTGCTCAATCAAAACCAAGGATAGTATGGGTAGGAAGACTAGCCTTGGATAACCAAGGAAATAAAGGAAGGAATTCAGTTAAAATCTCAGACTTACAAAGTAGCTAAGAGTAGTGGGAAACAGGAAAGATTTGGAAAATTTTAAAGAGCAACAAAGAACTACAAAACAAGCAAAAAAGATAGATAATGAATGCAAATTAGCACAGAATATAAAAACAGGTAGGAAAAGTTTTTATAAATATATAAAACAGAAAACGGTGGCTGAAGTGGTCCAAGGTCTGTTGCAGGATAAGGAAGGGGAATTAATATTGGGTAATGCTGAAATAGCCGAGGCCTTAAATAACTATTTTGCATCCGTCTTCACAGTGGAAGATGTGCCTAACATGCCAAAGAATGTTGTTAAGGATACAATGGGAGGTGAAGACCTCAATTCAATCATTATCACTAAAGGGATAGTGTTGAGCAAACCTGTGGGTCTAAAGGTAGATATGACCCCTGGTCCTGATGAATGCATCCTAGGGAGCTGAAAGAAATAGCTGAAGTTACAGTAGATGCAATAGTGGTAATTTATCAAAATTCATTGCACTCAGGGCAGGTCTGGAAGACAGCGAATGTTGCGCCACTGTTTAAAAAAAGGGTGTAGGCAAAAGACAGGTAACTATAGGCCAGTTAGCTTAACATCTTAAAACGCTGGAATCTATCAGTAAAGAAGAAATAGTGAGACATCTGGATGTAAAGGGTTCCATCAGGCTGACATGGATTCAGGAAGGAACTCGACAAATTTACTGGAGTTCTTTGAGAATGCAACAAGCGCAGTGGACAGAGGGGAGAGGTAGATGTTGCATACTTGGATTTCTAGAAGGCATTCAATAAGATGCTGCACAAAAGACTCATCCATAAGATAAGAATGCACAGAGTTGTGGGGAATGTACTGGCATGGATAGAGAACTGGTTAACCATTAGAAAGCAGAGAGTTGGGATAAATGGGTGTTTTTCTGGTTGGACATCAGTGGTGAGCGGGGTGCCTACAACTGTTCAGATACATAGAAAAGATTTGGAAGAGCAGACCAAGTGTAATGTACCCAAGTTTGCTGATGACACTAAACTGAGTGGAAAGGCAAACAGTGCAGAGGATGTGGAGGGTCTGCAAAAGACTTCGATGGGTTAAGTGAGTGACTACAGGTCTGGCAGATGGAGTACAACGTTGGTAAATGTGAGATTATCCACTTTACAAATAAAAATAGGTCAGAGTGTTACTTAAATGGTGAAAGATTGCAGCATGCTGTTGTAGAGGGAATTAGGAGTGCTCGTACATGAATCTCTAAAAGTTGATTTGCGGGTGCAACAAGTAATCAGGAAGACAAACCAAATATTGGCTTTCATTGCTAGAGGATTGAATTTAAGAGTAAGGAGGTTCTGCTACAACTGTACAAGATGTTGCTGAGGCTGCACCTGGAGTATTGCGCACAATTCTGGTTTCCTTACTTGAGGAAGGCTTTGGAGATGGTGCAGATGAGGTTTACCAAGTTGATTCCGGAGATGAGGCGGCTACCCTAGGATGAGAGGTTGAGCCGCCTGGGACTGTACTTGCTAGAATTTAGAAGAATGAGAGGGGATCTTACAGAAACATATAAAATTATGCAAGGGATAGATAAGATAGAGGCAGGCACGTTGTTTCCATTGGTGGGTGAGACTAGGACTGGGGGACATGACCTCAAGATTAGGGGTAGTAGATTCAGGACAAAGTTGAGGAGGAATTACTTTTCCCAGAGAGTAGTGAATCTATGGAATTCTCTGTCCAAGGAAGCAGAAGAGGCAGTTTCATTAAATATATTAAAGACACAGTTGGATGGGCTTTTGTATGGGAGGGGCATTAAACGTTATGGGGGATAATGCAGGTAGGAGGAGCTGAGACAACAGATAGATCAGCCATAATCTTAATGGATGGTAGAGCAGGTTCAATGGGACAAATGGCTAACACCTGCTACCATTACTATGAAAACGTGAATATTCACAACTTTAACTAAGGTTGTGTTGAATGACTAAAATGAGCCAAACCCAAATTAGAGGAATGCAATAGTGAGCTTTGAGAAACATGAGGCTGGATCGTCACAACATTAAAGGTGGTGAAATAAGAGGTTACCCAAGTGCAGAAGGGTTAATAGTCAACACAGACTTCAGCTATGGACTCTTGTGGTACTGCTGAAAATGTGTTGCTGGAAAAGCGCAGCAGGTCAGGCAGCATCAAAGGAACAGGAGAATCGACATTTCGGGCATCAGCCCTTCTTCAGGAGGATTCCTGAAGAAGGGCTGATGCCCGAAATGTCGATTCTCCTGTTCCTTGGATGCTGCCTGACCTGCTGCGCTTTTCCAGCAACACATTTTCAGCTCTGATCTCCAGCATCTGCAGTCCTCACTTTCTCCTCTTGTGGTACTGCACCTACCTCTGGGTCAGGAGGCCTGGATTCAGGTCACATCTATTCCAGTGGGGTATCATAACATTCCTGAACAGGTTGATTAGAAAAAAAGATCTAGAATTCAGCTAATATAACGTAGTTTCTAATCTGAAGATTAGATGGAGATAAAATTCCCTCACCTGCGAAGCCTGAACAATAATTGGCACACCAAGCAACTTCTGCCCAGTCAAGCCTATGGCGAGTGGAACAGAGCTCACATCAACAAATTCCACATAAGCAATTCCTTTTGAACGCCTTGAGTTCCTATCTGATATCATTCTGACGTCTCGAACCTGTACAAACACAGATGCAATTCTTGCTCAATTCAACAGCTTCAAACCATAAATGCACCAGTTATAAAACAATGCCTTCAAATCACTAGACACTAGATTTTCCATAAGGCTTTGGAAATTGACACATTCAAAATTACATTAACAGAATCAGAATAACAGTTAAGCCAAAACTGGGTTGGCAAAAGATTCAAGAGGGCATGATATATTCACTGAGACATACAACCTCAAGATGATTACAGTTATGATATTTTTCTGTCTTAAGTCCAAAAAATGGCCAGAGTATATAATGCAGGTGTAAATTTGCACCACTAAAACTGAGATGCTGCTTTTTAGACATTATTTTATATCTCCATACGAGCACTGAGTTCAACAAAAAGCTGACTCTAAAATACCGATATTTTTGCAACATGTACAATAGAAGCTTACACACTATGGCAAAGCAGCATCTCATCATGCACTTCAGAATAATCAGAAATCGCAGAATTTGCTACTTCCTTATGCTGAGAGAACAAACTGCCAGTTTTGAAGAAAATTGAAATCAGCTAAGTGCAAATGCCTTTACAAGCTAAGCTAATGTATTCCCCCTCTCTGTTGAACAATATTCCTCTGGAATTTTCAAAACATTATTCTCATTTAGCATATTAAAAAGATCCTACCTTTCCCACAGATGAAAAGAATTCTTCCAAGTCTCTCGGTCGAATTCGTGCTGCAAGTTGCATACAGAACACAGTTCGGGCATCTCTTTCTTCAGGAGAAATATTATCGATTGGCTCCCTATGGTTTACAGTAAACAGTGTCTTAGATCTGAGATTATACATTAAAATTTGATATAATTTTTTCACACTGCAATTAATTTAGAGGCTTATGCCCAAAACATCGATTCTCCTGCTCCTTGGATGCTGCCTGACCAGTTGTGCTTTTCCAGCACCACACTCTCGACTCTGATCCCCAGTACCTGCAGTTCTCACTTTCCCCCAACTTAGAACTAAGAGTGCCAAAAAGGGTGGGAGAAGCAGGAACTATTGGACATTTCATTATTTAGATGAGCACTTGAAATACTATAACATACAAGGCCACGGGACAAGAGCTGGAAAATGGGATGAGTATAGATAAATGCTTGATGATCAACAAGGATAAATGGGTTGGAGGACCTTTCCCTGTGCTATTAAAACTCTTTTTCATTATCATTATATAAGTTACAATACCAAGTATATCTGGTAACAATGAAGACACCAAGTGAATCCAACTTCAATGATCAGGAGGTTTCAAAACTCACCAACTCAAGCCTTCAGATATACATTTAAAATTCCAATAAAAGCAGCCAGATTTAGAGCTACGTAATTATTAAATATCCTCAAATAGGCCCTCATTTTGATATAACAAATTGAAGGGTTAAAGCTATTCAATTGGCATGATATTGTCATTAAGATAATTTTTCTAATTTTAAAAGCCAGAATTAAACAGGGAAAATGTACAGTAAATAGAACAGTACATTTCAGAACAAAACAAAACAAAACACTGATTAAGAGGCAAACCTTTATTATAACACGTTTTGTGGTGTACATCCCAAAACACAACCACTTGATCCTGAATTTAAAAAGTGTCAGTGTTAAATCCAATGCAAGTCAGGCCTGACTGTTTTTTGTTGCCAGTTTAAAAAAAGGCACGATTTATGCATGAAATGCAATTTTGTCAGCATGCACAAGATGCAGCTTTTCTGAAATATTACCTTATTGGACTTTTATCCTTTTTATGTGGGCTTCTGCTTCGGGAGCGCCTTCGACTTTGGAATTGGAAGAAAACACAAGAAATAAGTTAGGACTTTGAGCAAAGTACAAATGCCACTTTAATTTCACTCTACGTTTTCTTAAATGAAATACATGTTGTAGCAAATCATGTATTGGTAAGATTCCAAGCACAAGTGCTAACTGGAAAGGGACCAATATACTGGCAGGGAGATCTGCTTGTTCTATTTCAGGGGCCTTTAAGCTAGTCAGGGTGGGGGTGTAGAGGGTTCCTAAAGTAGCAGTGAAAATATAAAGGCAGATGAGGATGGTTCTGCATGAAAAAAACAAGTTAACTAGAAGACAGACAACAGCAAGTCAGAGAACGAGGTAACTTTGAAGAATTAAACTGCATTTTTTTATAATGATGAACTCAGGGCATATATGGGAACATGAGACAGGGACATAGCCATTACAGAAACTTAGCTGAGGGAAGGTCAGGACTCACAGCTCAATGCTCTGGATTTTAGATGCTATAGGAAGGATAAAAAGGAAGGCATGAGAGGAGAGGTAGTGTTTTTGATTAAGGAAAACATTACTACTGTACTAAGAGGATATCTCTGAGGGATTGCCCAGTGAAGCTATATGGATAGAACGTAGAAATGTGAAAGGGATGATCACCTTGATGGAATTATACTATAAACCTCCTAATAATCAGAGGGAAACTGAGAAGCAAACATGTGAAGAGACCTCCGATATATGCAATAATAAAAAGGGTTGTAATAATAGGGGAACTTTAATTTTCTAAACATTGAATGGGACTCCCATAGTGTTATGGGCTTGGATGGTGAGCAACTTGTAAAATGTGTTCAAGATAATTTTCTTTACCAATATATAAATATAGTTACTAGAGAATGAGCAAAACGTGACCTTCTCTTGGGAAATAAGGTAGGTCAAGTGACTAAGGGATCAGTGAAGGAGCACTTTGGGACGAGAGACCATAATTCTATTAGTTTTAAAATAGTTATGGAAAAGGATAGGTTTTCCATAAAAGTTTAAACTTCTTTATTGGAGTAAAGCAAATTTTAATGGTATGAGACAAAAACGTTTGTAAGTTGACTGGATTAGACTGCTTGTGTGTAAAGGGATGACCACCAAGTGGGAGACTTTCAAAACTGATAGCCATGTTCAGAGGCATTATGTCCCTAACAGAGTGAAGGGTAAGACTGGTAAGAATAGGGTATAATGGATGAACAAAGATAATGAGGCTCTTGTCAAGAAAAAAGAGCGAGCCATGTTAGATATAGACAACAGATCAAATGCATTTTCAAGAGTGCAATAGGGGCAGGGATATTCTTAAGGAAATCAGGAGGGCAAAAAGCAGACACAAGATGTCCTTAACCTTATCTGTCAAGGCTAACTCAAAGAGACTCTACACAGACATTGAGAGCAAAAGAGCAATTAGGGAGAGAATAGCACCCCTTAAGATGAATAAGGTTGCCTTTGCGTCGAACCTCAGGAGATGGGAGAGATATTAAATGAATATTTTGCCAGATTTACTGTGGAGAAAGAAATCAGGCTAGAGAAATCAGAGAAATAAATGACATGTTTGAAAAATAGTTCACATAATGGAAGAGGAAGTGCTGGAGGTATTAGAAAACAAAGGTGGATAAATCACCTGGACCTGATCAGGTGTATCCCAGGACGTTATGGGAAGTTAGGGAAGAAATTGCAGTGTCCCTAACAGAGATATTTGTGCCATCTATAACCATGGGTGAGGTGCTGGAGGGTGGCCAATGTCATGCCTTTACTTAAAGGATGTAAGGAGAAGCCTGGGAACTACAGACCTGCGAGGTTGACATTAGTGGCGGATATGTTGTTTGAGATGATTCTGAAAGTAGCAATTAAATGCATTTGGAGTGACAAGGAATGGTTAGGGATAGTCAGCATGGTTTTGTGCGAGGCAAATCAAGTCTCAAACTTTGAGTTTCTTGAAGAAGTAACCAAGAAGATTGCTAAGGATAGAGCGATAGGTGTTGTTTTACTTTAGTAAAGCTTTGACAAGATTTCGCATGGTAGACTAATTAGTGAAGTTAGATGACATGAGCTTCAGGGTAAGCTGGCCAATTGGACACAAAACTGGCTTAACGGCAGAAGTCAATGGTGATGGAAACATTTTTTTTTGCTTGAGGCCCGTTACCAGCATTGTTTCACAGAGATCAGTACTGGGTCCACTTTTGTTGGTTGTTTATATAAATGATTTATAGGTGAATAAAGGCGTGGTTAGTAAGCTTGCGGATGATACCAAAACTGATGGTGTAGTGGACAGTGAAGGAGGTTATTTAAGATTACAAGGAGATATTGATCAATTGGGTCAATGGGCTGAGAAGTAACAGATAAATGTTTAATTTGGATAAATGCAAGGTATTGCATTTTTGTTAGAACAAATACAGGCAGAACGTCTACATTTAAAAATAGGGCCCCAGGTAGTATTGTCAAACAGAGACCCAGGGGTTCAGCTATATGTTCTTTGAAGTTTGGATAACAGACATCGTTAAGGCAGCATTCAGCATGCTTGCTTTCATTGCTCAGACCACTGAGTATAGGAGTTGAGACATCGTGTTGAGGTTGTACAGGACGTTATGGAGGCTTCTTCTGGAGTAATGTATTCAGTTCTGGTCACTGTGTTACAGGAAGCATATTATTAAGCTGGGGGGGGGGGGGGGGGGGGGGGGGCTCAAAAGATTTACCAGGATGCTGCTGGGAATGCAGGGTTTGAGGTTGAAAGAGAGGCTTGGGCTTTTTTCACTGCAGCGTAGGAGGTTGAGGGGTGATCATATAGAGGATTATAAAATCATAAAGTGTATAGATAAGATGAATGCCAGGTGTCTATTTACCAGGGCAGGGAACTTCAAGACTAGGGGGCATATTTTTAAGGTGAGAGGAGAAAGTCTTAAAAGGGGGTTACCTTTTTTTTAAAAACACACAGAGTGCTTTGTATGTGGAATGAACTGCCACAGGAAGTGATGGATGCAGGCATAGTTACATTGAAAAGACATTGGGCTAAGTACTGAACAGGAATGGTTTGGAGGGATATGGGTCAAATGTAGGCAAGTGGGACTAGTTTGGTTTGCAAATTCTCATCAGCATGGACTAATTGGACCAAAAAGTCTGTTTCCATTCTGTATGAATCTATGATTATCTCTGAAAGCATTAGTTCAGATGTGACTATTTTATTGCAAAAGATGGTTGACAATTTACCACTCAAATCCTCTAGCTAAACCAGTACATTTTGGATGATGAACAACAGAAAGTCAACCTCTAATACAAATCATTTCCATAAACAACATTAGAGAAAATCTTCCAGCTATAACTATGCCTTGAAACCCAATATTTATTGCTGAAATGCATTAAACACTTTGATACACAGTATATCAACAACACACACAGAACGATACTTGAGAAAATGAAACAAATTATAATTTCCTGAACAAGTCCAAAACTTATAACAAGTGAAAAGACAGTTGGGAATTAACTAAGATTCACAAGAGGATAGGGTACAAACTATGCAGCTAAAGGACAGCAGCACTCACTATCAGCAAAGTGAGGAAGAGCTGGCAATTAAATTTGGTGAAAAATTTCATCATAGAGAGCTACTGCCAGTTTTTTTTTTAGGCACTGGATGAATGGATGAACAGTAATGATTATTCCCACTACTATACATTCCAATGTTGCCTACTAGGTTCAGTGGAAATTTTCTGCAGAATCACTAAATTAAAGAAAATCAAACCAATCTTCAAATATGATCTTCAATCATCCACTAGATTCCGAAAAAGCCTTCACAGTTTTATTTAAATTTTTAAAAACAACACCACAGGACTTCAACTTACAGCCTAATCATTGACGCCATCAGCAAGAGTTTCAAAAAGATCGGTGGGCATATTTCTAGAATGCTACTTACACGGACAGTTGTAAAAAAAAAAGTATGGACCAGTTTGTCATTTTAAGGAGGGCTCCTGGCAAATACAATTTAATAACACACCTTATTTTGATACCGGGTTGCATGCCAATCTTCCCTCTGCTGCTGCTACCACTGCTGAATTTTGGACCAGAACTAGAATTAAAAGATGAGACAAAGCCAATTATAGCTACAAGACATATCAGCCACCTGGCTTTCAATAGGGCTGGGATGCATCAACAAGTCTTATATGTATTACAAATGACAGTTGAATGTTAGTTTTACCTTAGTGGAAACACGCAATATAAAATCATCTTATAATGGATGCAAGACTAACTTTAGTCAACAGTTAAAGATTTGTCTCCCCATCTATTATTTGTGCTAAGGATCGACTGTCCAAATTCCATCAAAGTCAAAGCTTTCAGATTTGCAATTTACCATAGACATGCACTTATTACTTCCAAAAGAAACTTAAATTACAAAGCAAGGTAGATGTTATTGTGGCTAATTACAAATAGAGTCCCAATTCAAAAGGATGGAGATGAAAATCATTCAAAAAGCAGTCAAAATACAATGAAGGGAAAAACACATACACAGGCCACTCTATAGAAAGTTATGGGGCACAATAAGCTATATGCATTTTAAGTTTTTTGAAGAATGTAGAATAGAAACAGCTAAGCCTTAAGACTATGGTGCAAAATGACTAGTTTATTTTATGGATTCTAAAATAAGCCAAGATGGGAAAGGGGGATTAGAAACTACAGCTAATGTTCAGAGAACAAACCAAACTACATAAGTTAGATTTAATGAACGTAAAGTTATAAGGAGAGACGTCCCCAACAAACCCACCAGCAATGCAATCATCAAAATGGGGTTTAGAGCAGCTGGAAGAGATCAATTTAAACATAGTGGGGCAATTCAATGCTTATAAATGAATGAACACTCAGTTCTGACAGCCTACACATTATAAGAAAGCTACAAGTTATGCACAGCAGTTAATGAAATCCTTTTGAGAATATCCCACCACAAAACACTACTTAATTCTTCCCTAACCACCCTTTTGGGTCAAAACAACTCCCGTCTGCAGACCACTCAAATTATAATTAATGCATTTCAATGCCAGAAATTCATCACACCAATGTAAAATTAGGGAACATTTGACCTAGCTACTCATTACCTCAATGTCACAAATTATGCACTAAATTGAAGTACTTTCCTGTTTGAAGTAGTTTGGCAGACATTAGAATAAAATTTCATTCTAATAAGAACTACAATTAAATATGAAGACTGCCCCTAAATGGAAAGATCCTTAAACAGGCCTTCATGGATGAGGTTCTATGAAGGAAATCATCCAAAAAAAAGGAGAGCAGAGGAAGAAGCATCTAAGAAGTCAATTTGCTGAAATTTTGGGAAACTTAACATTTCCAAGTCATTTAGGCACCATCAATAACTGGATTGCAACATGTCATCCATTATCAGAGCAAAAGAATAGAATGAGAAGCAGTATCAAATACCGATAATCAAAATGAACAAAAACAAAGCACTTTTAAAGTTGTGTTGGACGATGTTTGTGGCCAGATTCATGCCCATTTCAAAATGAACAAAACCACATGAAAGATCGCCAGGCCAACTTTGTGAAGCATATGCGCTAAAGTTAACTACCAACTATGACTGCTAATTAACATGACAATGGCACAACATACAGCACCCATTTTCACAAGCTCAAGGTTAAAAATAGCTATTTGTTTTGACTGGGGATAATTTTAGGGATTAGAAATAACACTACAGATACTTACATAAGTCTTTTCTCCAAACTAAGCAGGTAGAGATGGCAGAAAGAATTTACATGAGTACACAACTCAACTTCTAAATCATCAGCAATTCCACTGTTTTGACTGAGGTCAGTTTAAACTACTACTACTGCGCAAGCATTGATTATCCTCAACAGCCATCTTGTGGCTAGCTGTCAATTCTTGAGCAGAACTGCAGGTGCAATTAGAATGGAACAGCGTTTTCTCAGATTCTATTATGAAACCAGTTCTAAGAACAATCTTCAGGTGTCTCTGAAGTTTTAAAGAAAACCTTTACAAAATTGAAAACGTATACCATACCAGTACCATATCAGAACATCTGGATTAGAGGCTGCACCAAGAGCAGAGAAATAGATTAAAAATACCCCACACTTAACAGGTTGTTATCTCTTGTTCAACCCTGATTTTAACTCTCAAATTGCTAAATGTAAGTAATTCCCAATTAGCCGTCTTTTAGAGCTACTATGTTAATGCTGTGCAGACTGATGTAGGTCATTTTTTTTCAGAGGAAGATTACATTTTTAAAAATTGCCACTAGTTTGATCAAAAAATCACCTTGAACTATAATTAATACTTTGCCCATGGCAAGCGACCATGAGGGAATGAAAGATGGCACAGAGATTTGAACCTATCAGAACTACCATTTTAGTATACTAGATTGCCATAAACTGAGCATGAGACATTATTCAATGAGTTAATGGAACAGCAGGTAGAGATGGCTAGCAAGGAGTCAGGATAGACACAATTATATTACATATTAACATAATCTGTGTAGGAAAATGAGTAACAGCAGCAGAAATTTCACCTCTGCCTGAGATCCGTTGAAATGTATTGTGGATGTTGCCCACTACAGTTAAGTTTTGATTCATATATTTTGGCCCTGTATTAACAAAAGGAATCAAAGTTCTAATTCATATAATATTTTTAAAAAACCAAAAAAAAATTAGAATATCAGCAAAAATGTAGCCCACCAATAACTAATGTTGGCTAAAATACAGGCCTCAAACCAATTTAGGATCATCTACAAATTCATAATTTCTGAAGCAGTGGATGTAAATACATTGATACTCTTTTTACCCCACACAAACATTCCTCTAGTTAGAAATTATTTATCAGTACATTTGGCAAACAGTGCAGGTAAGCTGAAAAATGATTCAGATTTCACAGAAAATGAAAGTTGTACAAAAACCTGAAATAAAAACAGAAAATACTTTGAAATCACTCAGCAGGTCAGGTCAATAGGTTAACTACGTTTCTCTATTCACAAATACTGAGTATTATCGGCATTTTCTGTTTTTGCTTCAGGTTTGAAAGAGTTAGGGAGTTCAATAAAAGGAAACATACAATGGGCTCCTATAGCGGCCTCTTTCTACTCTCCGGCGGTCCTTGCTTCGGCTGCGACGATGTTCTCTACTCTTGCTGCTCTTTCTCTCCCTGCTCCTGCTTCTCCGCCTGTCTCGCTCTTTGCTGCGCCTGCGCTCTTTGCTTCTGCTTCTTTTCCTTTCACGACTGTGACTGCGACTTCGGCTTTTCTTTTTCCTGAAGAAATACAAATGGTATCATGTGGCAATGCAAATCAACATCTACTGATTGCAGTAGTCTATGACGAGTGATTCAAATTCAGTTAAATTACATGGGGACAGCATGAAGATTTTTCATTGCACACTATTTAATTAACAGTAGACCACAGGTTTAGCAATGTGATTTTATTGCTAAACGACATAATGCTACCACACGCAATGCAAAACCAAAGCCGTGTAACAACAGATAATATTTTATATATAGTGTTGAGTGGAAGAGAAACACAGGGACAGAATAGACAGATTTTTAAAAAATGGCTAACGGAAGTTATGTAGAAAAGTGCATTCACAAAATCTATCAAAATATTTTCTGAAGAAAAAATTTAGGAAGAGTGAGCGTGCTTTGATAACTAAGGAGAAAAACAACTAGAAGCCAATTATGTACTCAAAATAATGGCTTTTACATAAAAAAGGTGAAATTATGAGAATGAGTCATATTTTAAATATACAGATCCTTAGCCATATCACATCAAGGATACTGTATTCAGCACTAAACAGCTCAAGCATAAAATTGGCATTTTAGGCATACAGTACAAATGCACCAGACTTTAAAAAATGCATTCACATGACATGGTAGTCACTGGCCAAGCCAGTATTTATTGCCCATCCACAATTGCTGAGAGCAACTGACAGTCAACCATGTTACTGTGGATCTGGAATCACATGTTGGCCAGACAGGGGTAAGGATGGTGGATTTCCTTCCATACAAAAACTAGATGAGCTTTCCAACAATCAGCAATAGTTTCATGGTCATCAACTGACTCTTAATCCAAGATGTTTTTTGTTGAATTGGATCCCCAGGACATTTCCTGTTTCTCTGGATTAATTGTCTATGGATAATATCATTAGTTCATCTCCTCCCCAATATATTAGTAGATACAAGGGAGTTAAAAAAAAATAAAGTAGCACAGCTTGCATAAATTGGAAATCTATATTGTACAGAAGTTACAAAGTTCTTAAGTAATCTGGACAAGGTTTCTAAACTAAAAGAGCACAAGAATGTATCCAACTGATGCAGTTTCTATATCCATGAACAAGATATAAGGAGTATCAATATCTGGCACAGTATGTAATTATTAGCTCTATTTGTTGCATGGGTAAACCAAATACAGTGTCTTAGAATTGATCTTTAAAAGCATCTGCAGAATGGTAAGAATGATATCATTTCAGATCAATAAAGAATAACAATGTAACTAAATCAATGACCAAAAAGGAAAGCCATTACCAATCTAACTACAATGAAACATATGTTCGATCTTCCCACTTGCACAAGATGGCTTCAAAGCAAAGCAATTAATCACTAGCTGTTTGACAGTTTTCAATGATATCTGTCCAAGAAAGTCAATTTGCTAAAGTCATACCACATCTGAGAAAGGAACAGATCATCAAAAGCACAAATTTTCAAATAAACCTGTTGGACTATAACTTGGTCTTGTGTGATTTTTGACCTTGTCCAACCCAGTCCAATGCTGACACATCCACAACATACCTACAGACTTGGTATTACAATAAACAACTATTGTGAATGCTGTAATAGGATTCCATCATCACAATTAACTTGTACAAAATTTAAATATCGGAAAGTCTATCAGTAGTCACATATTGAAATGACACTGCTCATCAATTCATTGAAAATAAAATTAGGATCTAGATTTTCATTTTTGGTGTCAGGTGTCTTGAATGACCAGAGCACTTAAGCTAAAACATTATTGTAGGTTGAGAGAACCATACATCCAATTAAGGTTTTAATTCCACAAGTTATCAGAAACCATCAAACTTCAGCGATTTTCAGGATTTGTAGATCGGGTTGATGATAAGTATGGAAGTTAGCTCGCTGAGCTGGAAGATTGGTTTTCAAATATTTCGCTACGTCTCACCACCATTCCAGGTAACATCATCACTGAGGGTCTCCGGTGAAGTGCTGGTGGTATGTCTCCCCCCCACTCAATTTATAGGTCTTGGTTTCTTAAAAGGTGAGTGATGTCATTTTTGGTTCTTTTTTTCAAGGGAAGGTAGACAGGATCTAAATTGATGTGTTCATTAGTGGGGTTCTGGTTAGAACGCCATGCCTCTACAAATTCTCGTGCATGTCTTTGTTTCGCCTGTCCTAGGATGTGTGCATTGTCCCAGTCAAAGTGGTGTCCTCCTTTATCTGTATGTATGGAAACTAGTGATAATGGATCATGACTTTTGGTGGCTAGTTGCTGTTCTTGTATCCTGGTGGCAAGTTTCTTGTTTGCTTGTCGCATGTAATTTTTAAAAAAACGTGATATCTTGCAAATGACGCTAATTTGCTGGTAGTATCTAATGGATCCTTTAGTTTCATTAGTCATTGAGCACTCCCCAGCTTCCGATAGCTCAAATCCTCCAACCCTGGCAATATCCTTGTAAGTCTGTTCTGAACCCTTTCAAGTGCTAGTTGGTGTTTGTGTATCCTGGTGGCAAGTTTCCTGCTTGTTTGTCCAATATAATGTTTTTTACCGTTCTTGCATGGTATCTTGTAAATTACGTTAGATTTGCTGGTAATATCTAATGGATCCTTTAGTTTCATTAGTCACTGTAGGTTTGTGGGCTACCGTGACGCCAAGGGGTCTGAGTAGTCTGTCTACTGAGTAGACATTTTTCTTGAAAACCTTTAATAGATAGTTTTCTTCTGCTTTTTGTAGTTCTTGGGTGCTGCAATGTGATGTAGCTCGTTGAAATACGCAGCACCCAAGAACTATAAAAAGCAGAAGAAAAACATCGATACAAAAAACACAATCTGCCGATTCCTCAGAAACTAAATGACAACAAGCAGACAAAGCAACCAAAAACTATAGCCACATTTCCTTGCACCAAAGACATATCAAATGACTTCTAGACTACTGAAAAGATTTACAAGGATGCTGCCAGTGTTGGAGGATTTGTGCTATAGGGAGAGGCTGAATAGGCTAGGGCTGTTTTCCCTGAAGCGTCGGAGGCTTATAAGTGTTCTTACAGAGAGTAATAAAATCATGAGGGGCATGGATAAGATAAGGAGACTAGGTCTTTTCCCTGGGGTTGGCGAGTCCAGAACTAGAGGGCATAGGTTTAGGGTGAGAGGGGAAAGAAAGAAAATAAACCTAAGGGGCAACTTTTTCACACAGTTTCGTGTGTGGAATGAGCTGCCAGAGGAAGTGGTGGAGACTGGTACGATTGCAACATTTAAAAGGCATCTGGATGGGTATATGAATAGGAAGGGTTTGGAGGGATATGAACAGGGTGCTAAGCAGGTGGGACTAGATTGGGTTGGGATATCTGGTCAGTATGCACAAGTTGAACCAAAGGGTCTGTTTCGGTGCTATACATCTTTATGAGCTGAAAATGTGTTGCTGGAAAAGCACAGCAGGTCAGGCAGCATCCAAGGAACAGGAGAATCGACGGTTCGGGCATCAGCCCTTCTTCAGGAAATAATTCCTGAAATAATTCCAGGAAATAATTCAAAAATAATTCCTGAAGAAGGGCTGATGCCCGAAACGTCGATTCTCCTGTTCCTTGGATGCTGCCTGACCTGCTGCGCTTTTCCAGCAACACATTTTCAGCTCTGATCTCCAGCATCTGCAGTCCTCACTTTCTCCTCATACATCTTTATGACTCTAGCCACCAAAAGACATGACCCACTGACACTAGTTTCCATCCATACAGACAAAGGAGAACACCACTTTAGACTGGAACAACACACACATCCTAGTACAGGCGAAACAAAGACATGCATGAGAATTCTTAGAAGCATGGCATTCTAACCAGACTTCCATCAATAAACACATCGATTTAAATCCTATCTACCTTCCCTTGCAAAAAAGAACCAAAAATTACATCACCCACCTTAAAAAAAAAAGACCTATAAATAAAGAGGCAGGACATACCACCAGCACTTCACCAGAGACTCTCACTGATGTTACTAGTATGGTGACGAAATGTCTGAAAATACATCTTCCAACTCAGCGAGTTAAACTTACATACTTACCATCAAACTTTTTTCCAGGTTTAAAAGCATATGAAAACAAATCATCTTGCCTGCTCATACAGAAGTGTATTAAAAAGGTACAAATTACATCTAGTATTTAAACAAGAATAATCCTTATGAGATGTGAAACATATTAATGTCAAACGTCTGACTTCAATACTGTTACTTTACATTCTGCATTCACTTACTTTTTACTGCGCTCCTCTTGTCCATTGGCTTTGCTCGATTTGTTCTCATCCTAGGCAGGTCGACAGAAGAACATCAGAATGACGAAGGGGAAATATTTTGCAAGTCGTGAGGGGAAGGGAAGAGGGAATAAGAAAATATAGAACACAATGATTTAAAAAAATATTACTTATATAAGAAACTCTAAAGTTTCTTTGATACGGACCCTTCTATGGACATTAGGTTTTTGTTAATTACATACTTTTAAATTAGGAATATAGGAAGATAGGAGATAATCTTGCTGCTACTGACACACCGATCAGTACCAGTGCTAAAGTGTGCCTAAGACATGTGTGGCTGTGTTAGCTGTAAGCCACAGTTGATTTCCTGCGACCAGTCCTGTTCCTCACGTCTTCGCCCATGTGTACTGGAAGGGTGCGACTGTAAGAGCTTGAAGTCACCTCTCTCACACATCTCGCCCTGAAGCAAACAGGGAATCACACCTCTTAGTAACGTCGATTCCCAAGAAATCTGAAGTCTTCAATAATCCACCAGTTCAGCCTAATCAATCCCTAAATGTGGTCCTGTTTACACAGGGAACATTATTTATATTAAACGAGTCAAAATGAAAGAAACACTATTCAAACACAATCCAACTATTTTGCAGCGGCAAAGCTTGACGAATCACATCACAACCCATTTTTCAAAATATTTATCTTTTCTTCTAAAACTGTACCACAAAGTTCATAAGATACCCCTTGATTTGAGGAACGTAAGTAGGATTATTAAAAACTGAGCACACTTTGCTTAGATAGGTGCACAGTGAGGTCTACTGTCGATATAAATTTGGTCAATAACTACTAGAAAGTCCAAGTATTTCTTTTAAAATTAAATGTATTATTTCTTACTTGCCCCATAACTTATGCTGGCTTGTATTTCATAGAAGGACTACATTTTGTGGTAATTTTGAACTTTTGCAGAATTATTTGCCAACGACACTAAACTATGAATCAGGTAACCAGTACACTTTGAAATGCCACTCTATTAAAAGCAATCACAAAATTGATTATATGACCAGAGTTAATTAAACCTGGTGGTATATATTGCGGAGGGAGCATGTTTCTGACTGTACTGTAAAGCCATTTTACTTAAAAGATTCTAGCAAAAGTAAAATTTTCAAGTATTTGTCATGACATTTTACAGTAGATTTGTAAAAGCTCCCCTTTAATCCCGCATGTGTGCGTAGTGTAAGATAAATAGCAATCTGTGTAGCAAGTTATGAAATTTGCAGAAAGAAGGACCGTCAAGCCTTGAGCTAGTCAAAACAAAATATTGTGTTAGAACAGATGAAAGACGTTATGCATTTGTTCTGTAGCTTGTAGAGTCTGTTTCAGATACACTTTACACGTGCATCTACACTGATCCCACTTCGTTCAGCGAAACACCAATCGAATACAACAAGCACTCTACCTCCTCACACAAAAATGGCCTAAAATTTATTTTCAGGCCTAAATGTCAGACGAATTACTTTTTGTAGGCTTACTCAGGCTGCATTATACAATTTATTGAAGAATAGGCAACAAAAAGCCCAACTAACACAATATTAATTTATCTTGTTATAATCCTTCATCTTAATATGTTGAGCACAGCCTGCATAACAATTCCTGAACAATAAATTCAGCAATTTGGCTCAGAATTTAACTATTTAAAAAATACCAAAACAAAATGGTATTTCAACTACATTCAGTGTTATTTACAATTGGGATAAACTCTTCAAAATCCTAACAGACCACCCAAAACTTGACAGTTATGCTTCCAACTGTTTCAACTTCAGCAAATGCATGATCAAAAGATGAGGAATCTTAAAAAGTAATTTAGTGGAACAAATACATCTATCTTTTGGACAATGACTCTAGCCCATATCTGGATTATCATTTATTTGAAACTGACAATCAACTGCATAACTGTGATTCAATGGCCCACCACTCAAGCTTCCTACACCCAGCCTGCATGAGACTGCAAAACCAGCCGTTTTGTAAGCTTCCAATCGTGAATCTTGATTTCTCTGTGTAAACAGGGCCGTGTTTTCTGTTGAACTTTATTCTATCAATAGCATAAATGCATTGCATACAGTGAAAGTAAAATTTAACAGATCAATATAGTTTACGTTTAGGTTCTGTGAAACTTCTTTTGCATGCAGAATATTAGTTTCTCTTCTAAAACCTCTAAATAATGGATTTTTGTTGTTGTTGTTTACAATTCATCTACTCTTCGATACTACAATGCAATAAGTTTACTGTTTAAAACCGTACTTTCACCTTGTTGCTATACCAAAGAATAGGCCATCTTTTCTTGGGCTTTGGGATTTTACCCAGGGTACCACAGAACAGCGATACTTCACGCAATTACTACCTTATTGTTTGATAGTTCAGACTGGAATCAAAGCTGTATTCATGGTAGTAGAGATGTGATATCACTAGGCAAGTCTACAAAAAGAGATAGATGGGCATTTATTCATCACTCTAATCGAAACTACTGCAAAAAAAGATCTCATTTCTAGTTGCAGAACCAGCTCAACAGTAAAGAAAAACTTTACTTAAATGTAGTGAAATATCTGTATTCTATATGCAGTAAATATTAAAATGAAAGGGTTATGGAACTGTGATATTCAATGAGTATAGCACAGCAGTAGTTTCATAAATGGTGCTATTTGTTCTGTATTTTATGACCTGCGTGGGTGCCATTGCTCCTCACCTCCTTCCTGTATGGTGCTTCGAGCATTGCTTCAATATCCAAATCATCTGCCATCTTTTCTGATTGTCACCTGCAAAACATACAACAGGAGCAGGGACAATTAAGAATAGAGAAACAATTTTGAATCAAATATCTTATATGCAGGCACCATAGATGATAATAGTGACTAATGTTTTTGGATTCTCTTTCTAACTGACAAACTAAAATCCACCCACTTTTCTTCCCCAAACATTTTGTCTTACTTCACTGGAAGCAGCATTTTTTTCTGTATACTAATAAATTTGCTTCAGGATAGACAAAACTAGTAAAGAGAAAAAAAATGCCTCAGAGTTTTTGAGGAGTTGAAAGATTGCTCGGAAACCTTTTGCTTGTATCTAAATCAAATATTTGTATGCCACAAACTAAGCTGCCAAATTTGCTGGAAATATAGTTCCAGAATAAAACTTAAGCAAACAAAACAAATTATATTGCACCTAAGTTGTAATTTCAAATCTAACTATTTTTGTCTGACAATTGCTTGAGTAGAACTTAATCACTTAATGCATGCTTCGTCTCTATCCAATAAAATATAAGCAAATGTAAGTGTGAGAACTAGACTCAGTGTTTAATAGCTCTGCCTCCCAATGAAGATTCTACTTAAAGCAGTGGCAAAGTTTTCCCTACGTGAAAACTTTAAGCAAATGTTTTAAGAAATCTCTTATTTACATAGATGATGTCCTTAAGGGTCTCAGAAGCAGCTTTCAGATTAAAAACTGTAAAAGTCACAAATAAAATCATACATAGCACACAAATATTAGACATGTTCAGCAAGTCCAGAACAGTCTAAATTAAAGAATATAATTTTAAGATAGATTATTTTGCATACAAGTCAAAAATCAGCTAAACTCAAATCAACTGTTAACAGATGCAATTATGATTTGAGTAACAGATTTATGAGATAATTTAAAAACATAAGCAGCCTTTATCAGGTACATACTGATATTTTTAAACTGCAGATGTAAGATAGTAGTATCTCATTTTAAGTCAGCTGAACCAACCAATACTATTATAACAAATGTACAACAGCTAAAACATTGTAAAAAATGCATTTTTTTTTGCTTAAGGAGATTTTGTTCATCTCCATTATGCTGCAGTGTGCTACATTTAGGAAAAAAATTAGGTCAATGTGTGGGGCCAGCTAAACACTAAACTCTAATGGCTCGAACAAGGTTAGATTTTTGTCCTTAAGGTAGAAACTATGACATTAAATTTCAGAGATTTAAATAATGAAAATTACAAGTTTCAAGTGATCAGTTTCACTGTAGTGCTAATTCAAAATTTCTCCAGATTGAAGCCATTTAAGTAAAATTCTATATTGCTCAAGACTTGAAACTTGGCCACTTACCGAGATTGTTTACTCATCATTTGTCATTGATAATCAAGCACTGCTGTTTGGGCTACCAAAAATAGGGTTTACACCATGTTTTTCTTAAGTTACACAAAAAAGAATGCCCACTTAATATAATTAGTTTCAGAAAGATTTCTGGCTGAAATAAATGTTCTGCTTATTAATATTTTAAATCCTTTAAATGATTTTCATTCTGAGGCTTCCATTTGGCCTCCATTTTTACCCAGCGCCCCCAAGTAATATTAGCATATTTCTCCCAAACCCCAAATCTTCAACAAAACTCCTGTTTACTTGTATATTAGGCTAACAATGCATGATAGTGAAAGGAAACGGTTGATTTTTGTAAAATTTAATTGTCCCAAATGCCATCAACTGTTATAAACAGAAAAATAATTGATTCAAAAATTGGCCTATTTACAGAAGGTCGAATTATTCAGAATAGTTCTACAATGTATGGAAAATACAACCCGCCTGGTGGATAAAAACATTGCTCAGCAAAATTTTCATATGTGACTAGTTATAGAATTTGTCATATTACAGATTTTGCAGTGAAGCCGTAGCAACAATTAGGGCTCCATTCTTCAAATATAGGGACATATAACATTGTAGATTTTTTTTGAGGGGTTTGTTAGCAGTCCGTAGAAAATCAGCCCTCCTTTGTCAACAACACAGGAGAATCTGCAACACACAGGTACAAAATGATGTTTTTTTTTAGAAAATTGCATAAGACATACTTCTTCCATCAAGTAGGATAGCACTAATATTGCCACTCCCACAACCATTTGACATCACCTAGATAACACTTTAGAGCCCCACGGTGTTTTCCTACTGAATCGCTGGACATAATTTGATTGCATCAGGAGATCAGTTAAAGGAACAAATCATTTATATATAGCCCAACAGTTATCCTTGCACAATTTAAGATTTCTAAAAAAAAAGAATTTTCTTAAGTGTTGTGGTGTTCAAAGAAAATGGCTAGGCTTTTATTCTCTGGATCTATTATAATGGAAAATTAAGTATACAGAATGATCAAATGAAAATCAAGGGAAAGTTACACAAGCATATATTGTGTACCTTGTCACACAAAATTTGAAAACTTCTCCAATAAAATCAACATAAACTTTTCATTTTTAGCACCATGGACAAGAGTGATGGAAAGGTGTGGCACCATGCAAATTCTTTAAACCTTATAAACATTCACTCTTCATTATGAAATGAGACATTCCTGCTTCTAGAATTTGTCCAGACATGCTGATTTAGCATTGGTGCCTTGTTAAATATTCTTCAAAGACATCAGAAAGACTGTTCATCACGGATGGGACAACTAATTTCTGAAGATAGAAAAATGGAAAGTTACATTTGACACAGTAAATTATTTTATTTAAATACATTGATATTTTGGGTCCTATCTCAGAGCTAGTTTTCCGGAAGTTGCCAGCCTCATTGAAGTCAAAAATTATAAGTGAACAGAAATAAAATAAATTTTACCTGACCAATTTAATGGATCTATTTGGTTAGCTTTTCCATCTGACAAGTTTGTTAATTTACCCAAAATCTATCAAAAAGAAAAGCCTATTAGCATTATCACATATTTAGCAGGAGCAAACAGCAGTAAAACCGGTATTCAAAGAAGTATTTTGTACGATGCAAAACCAGCAAACTTAACATGTTGCGAGAGCTATTACAAATAACATAGCAGTATCAGGGAAGTAACAGATGCAGAAGATTCTAGAAGTATATCGACTGGAAAGAAATATATTGCGTGTTTTAAAATGTATGCAAATAACACATAACAATGATGAAACTGTATATTGTTAAATCATGTCAATTTTCACTTGTGGAAAATGACAAAATAGCAACGACGAAACAAAACTCAAGTCATGTAGAGGAACCTAGTGGATTTAATATGTTCAAAAATAATAATGACACATCAGGATTTAACGTGGGTCAGTCTCCAGAATCTGATGATTTTTTTCAACTAAAATATTAAAATAAAGGAGAGGCGCCACAGTCATTTTTTAAAGCTCTCCTGATTCAGAAATAAGGTCTTTGGATTGGAAAATTAAAATGTCACTCAATTATTTGATACATACAAAGTCACAGGAATCTCTGGGACACAGAACTACACATCAGCCTCAGTTGTTGCAGATATGTGAATGGTAAATCTTGACAAGACTGATTTTAATTAAAAATAAACGTCAAGACATTTTCCTTGATATTCCTGTGATCTACACAAGCTTCCAAACAGTACAAAAGTTCCATACAAAAGATTAACGAAAATAAAAAGCATATGGAATTGGAAATCACCTTGCAATGGGTTTATTTGTTGGTTGGGGTGCAGGACAATGAAATAAAGGGAATGTCTGATTGGAGGGACAAACCAAATGGCACTTCCTAGTTACCTGGACCAGGACTATGGCATTTCATCATCTATATTAATCACCTGGATGAAAAAAAAAGTTAAGTTGTAAAATTTGCAGAGGACAGCAGGAAAACACAATGTGTATACAGCAAATAAGTGAGGAAGATCAGCCAGTTTGGATCCAAGAAAAAACTATTTTCTCACAGTGAAAGAGTAGAAATTGTGAAGGGACAACACGTACACAAACACCACGTACAGCTAATCCAAAGGCTAACATAATGTTGACGTCAAGGGATTGGAAACTAAAAGAAATGCTTCAATTGTAAAAACTTGGTGAGATCTCACCTGGTGTATTGTATTCAGTTTCAAGCACATCTCAGGAAAGAAACGGCGAAGATAAAATATTACTTCACCAGATTTTAAAGGATTAAATTATGAACAGGTGAAAAAGTTGGAGCTCTGCTGCTAAGTTTAGACAGATTTGTAAATTAATAAAATTTGAATGTAGATAAAGACAAACCATATTCTCCAAGAGAATGCAGAACAAGGAGTCTTAAAATTAAATTGATAACACTAATTTAGTGAAACCTGACTGTATTTTCCAGTGATTACCCACTCCAAATTAACACAGATAAAGCACCAATTAAAATGTTTGACTAAAATTGATACTTTTACCAGGTAAAGGTTTCAAAGGATATAAAGCACAGGCGGGTACTAAGGGTTGTAGTATAGATGAGCTAATACCCAAGAAGCACTGAATTTCTTGGTCAATTTCTTGTTGCACAAACTGTGAGATTCTTATGAAAGCCGATGTTATATGCAGCAGCTACAAATAAAATGTTATTACAAATTGCATCACTTGAATCAAAGGAAGGGCTGTGATGTGCAACTGAAGTGGATCTATCAAAATTGCAGATCATCTAGGAAGTAGTTTGGGACCAACATATGTCAAGCACAGGCTTCTGCTGTTTTTTGGGAGCTTGGTTTAGGTTAGCCCGGTTCATGATTCCTCCATCAGAGGAAATAGAAGCCCATATTGAGACACCACAATCTCATAACAAGGTCGAACAGTTTTCATAAAATCCCTACAGTGTGGAAACAATCAATTTTGCCCAAATCTCCAAGTGCATCCCATCAGACTCATGCCCCTACCCTATCCGTGTAACCCTGCATTTCCCAAGGTTCATCTACACATCCCTGGAAATAATGGGCAATTTAACCTACACATCTTTGGACTGTGGGAGGAAATTGGTGCACTCGGAGGAAACACATGCAGACACGGGCAGAACGTGCAAACTCCACAGACAGATGCCCGAAGCTGGAATTGAACCTGGTTCCCTAGCACTAAGAGGCAGCAGTGTTAACCACTGAACCACGGTACTGCTTTTGGGAAGTGAATGACCTATGCTGATTATTTAGTGAAATAAAAAGGTAGAAATTTCACACTTCATTCTATCCACTTAATAACACTTGCCCAAAACTAAATTTGTTTTAAAACATTACTGTGAATAATACATGATCCAATGAGTTTGTTCAATAATAAAGACTTAGGTATACCAGCTCAACTAAAGTTTGAAAGGGCAACCCATGCTAAATATAGCAAGTCAAACTGTGTTTAGATTGACACCAGTTAATCAAAGATAATTAATTTTCAGTAAAGACTTCAACGAACAAATAGCAGCTATCCATTTCAGTGATTACTTATCTCTTCAGAGATTACTTCAGAGATGTTAACAAGTCTAAACACACTTGAATCTTGTGGTAACATAATGAAGCCCCAGGAGTAAGACCTTGGAAGTAGTATCCATTTGAACATAAATGAACAGGGCTGATATAATGAAATGCTTCTCCCCTCCTCTACATAGAATGACAATTTAGTGTCTGATAGTGTGCAACTGTAAAGGTTGTAATGCATGCAACTCTACAATCTTGTCTTTATTGGTCACAATGTGACCACAGGTAGAAAATTTTTCATTTTAAAAACCTACATACCATCTGATTTAAAAAATGACTTTTAACAGAATCATCTCCAGTCTAAAAAGTTCTAACACCACTTATAACAGGGACACAACACAAAATTGAGGTGGTGATCTTGCATAATGTTCAATAAGTATATTTGTATAATTTGATATTCTGTGGAATAGCTTTTAATCCTTCAGAACCTAAAACAAAAACTGGCAGTTGATTTCCTCAAATGTGCTAATCTAAATCGTCACTTATGCTCAGAAAAGGTTGCATAACAGGACTACTTTAACTTGTAGCTGTTCCAGATCGTCAAACAGCTATTCAAGGAGAGTGTTTTGCTATTCGCAAGAGTTACCTTATAATTGCCTTAATCTTCTCCCCCTCTCCCCGACCCAAAAGTATTTATTTACACTTTTTTTTCAGGCGTGACCACTCAATTACGTTGGGGGCATTCGATATCCCGAAGAACTCTCGCCCTTAAATGACTTCATTTATGACGATAAATGATTTAAATCTGTTGTCCGATACAATGCACATTGCTTAGCAGGCGGATTAAATTCCAAGTGGCAAGTTCGTGGGGGGTTGGGGGAAATCAAAACTTATTGCGCATTAACAAGATCGCGTTGAGACGTGGGGAAAGCGACTCCCGCCCTAATTTATTACATAACTTCGTCTACTCCGTGGTAGAGCTACTTGTCGGTTAAAAATGTGACCACTAAAATCTCGGTTGAGGTGGCATAACCGTTAAGAAATTTAAAAATAGTTTGGCTTTCCTTGTCGATTCAATCGAGGCCTGTTCCATAACCGTTGAAATAACACGCGGTCTCAGGGAAGGTCGGCTAACAAAAACCATAGACGGGAGAAAAAATAGTTACCTTAAAATGATAGGGTGCCTTAATCAGTCGAATCTGAACGTGAGAAGCCTTTTTGTTCGGCCTGATGTTGAATGTTTTCCTCTTAATCCTCGGTACTCAGGCCTTGCTGCCCGGATCGTCTTCCGCCCTTAGGCCTCGCTCGCTCTTTTTAGATATATATATATTTTAAAAACGGATCTGCGAGGCAAAGAAGTTTTTTAAAATGGTTTTCTTTAAAACATCAACGATGTTTGAGTTAAACAAATGCTACAAATGTGTGTTTTGTGTGTGTACGTGTACTTTCTTTTCCTCTCACGAACACATGAACAAACAAGCGACCTCGACCGCTCAAAGCCACAACAAAATGGCGCCGGTTCCATCCAGTCCGCCAGCGCCACGCGGGGTTTCCCAAGGACGCAGCGCAGGGGCGGCACGTCACGTCACGCCGCGTCCGACCCGCGCGAGCCTGTTGGCCCCATGGCAACGGGGTCGCCCCAGCAACCTCAGTGACGTAGCTCAACCCTCATCCAATCCTGTCCCCCACGGCCCGCATTAACCCCCACCTCACACGAACACCCACGCCCCCATCCCATTCTCCCCCACAGAAGTTCCCCCTCGCGTACACACCCACACTCACATCCATACCTACTCCCCTCCCCCCACACACACCCATACCCCCACTCCCCTCCCCCCACTCACACCCATACCCCACTCCCCTCACCCCCCAACACTCACACCCATACCCACTCCCCTCCCCCAGACACTCAAACCCATACCCCACTCCCCTCCCTGACACACACCAATACCCCACTCCCCTCCCCCCCACACACCCCCATACCTGACTCCCCTCCCCCCAACACTCACACCCATACCCCACTCCCCTCACCCCCCAACACTCACACCCATACCCCACTCCCCTCCCCCACACACACCTATAGCCCACTCCCCTTCCCCAACACTCACCCCCATACCCGACTCCCTTCCCCCCAATACTCACACCCATACCCAACTCCCCTCCCCCCACACACACCCATACCCCACTCCCCTTCCCCCAACACTCACACCCATACCCCACTCCCCTCCCCCCCACACCCCCGTACCCGACTCCCCTCCCCCCAACACTCACACCTATACCCACTCCCCTCCCCCAGACACTCACACCCATACCCCACTCCCCTCCCCAAACACTCACACTCATACCCCACTCCCCTCCCCCCCACACACACATACCCCACTCCCCTCCCCCACACTCACACCCCACTCCCCTCCCCCCAACACTCACACCCATACCCCACTTCCCTCCCCCAACACTCACACCCATACCCACTCCCCTCCCCCCAACACTCATACCCATACCCCACTCCCCTCCCCACACACACTCATACCTTACTCCCCTTCCCTACACACCCATACCCCACTCCCCTCCCCCCAAACTCACACTCACACCCACTCCCCCCCACCTCCCCTCCCCCCTCACCTCCCCTCCCCCCTCACACCCATACCCCACTCCCCTCCCCCCAACACTCACACCCATACCCCACTCCACGCCTCCCACACACACCCATACCCCACAGGGAGGGGGTAGTGGGGGGGGGGGAGGGAGGGTGGAGTGGGTAGTGTGTGGGAGGGGAAGGGGTAGTGTGTGGGAGGGGAAGGGGTAGTGTGTGTGGGGGGGAAGAGAGGGGAGGGGGTAGTGTGTGGGGGGAAGAGAGGGGAGGGGGTAGTGTGTGGGGGGAAGAGAGGGGAGGGGGTAGTGTGTGGGGGGAAGAGAGGGGAGGGGGTAGTGTGTGGGGGGAAGAGAGGGGAGGGGGTAGTGTGTGGGGGGAAGAGAGGGGAGGGGGTAGTGTGTGGGGGGAAGAGAGGGGAGGGGGTAGTGTGTGTGGGGGGGGAAGAGGGGGGAAGAGAGGGGAGGGGGTAGTGTGTGTGGGGGGAAGAGAGGGGAGGGAATAGTGTGTGTGGGGGGGAAGAGAGGGGAGGGAATAGTGTGTGTGGGGGGGAAGAGAGGGGAGGGAATAGTGTGTGTTGGGGGGAAGAGAGGGGAGGGGAGGGGATAGTGTGTGTGGGGGGGAAGAGAGGGGAGGGGATAGTGTGTGTGGGGGGGAAGAGAGGGGAGGGGATAGTGTGTGTGGGGGGGAAGAGAGGGGAGGGGATAGTGTGTGTGGGGGGGAAGAGAGGGGAGGGAATAGTGTGTGTGGGGGGGAAGAGAGGGGAGGGAATAGTGTGTGTTGGGGGGAAGAGAGGGGAGGGAATAGTGTGTGTGGGGGGGAAGAGAGGGGAGGGGATAGTGTGTGTGGGGGGGGAGGGGAGGGGGTAGTGTGTGGGGGGGGAGGGGTGGGTAGTGTGTGGGGGGGGAGGGGTGGGTAGTGTGTGGGGGGGGAGGGGTGGGTAGTGTGTGTGGGGGGAGGGGTGGGTAGTGTGTGTGGGGGGAGGTGAAGAGAGTGGGTAGTGTGTGTGGGGGGAGGTGAGGAGAGGGGGTAGTGTGTGGGGGAGGGGGTAGTGTGTGGGGGGATGGGAGGGAGTAGTGTGGGAGGGGAGTGAGTAGTGTGTGTGGGGGGAGGTGAGGAGAGTGGGTTGTGTGTGGGGGGGGAAGGGGGTATTGTGAGGGGGAGAGGAGGGGGTAGTGTGCGTGTGGGAGGGGAGGGGGTAGTGTGGGGGGGGAAGAGAGGAAGGGGTAGTGTGTGTGGGTGAGGGGAGTGGGTAGTGTGTGGGGGGGAGGGGGTAGTGTGTGTGGGGGGGAGGGGGTAGTGTGTGGGGGGGAGGGGAGGGGGTAGTGTGTGGGGGGGAGGGGAGGGGGTAGTGTGTGGGGGGGAGGGGAGGGTGTAGTGTGTGGGGGGGAGGGGAGGGTGTAGTGTGTGTGAGGGTTAGGGGAGGGGAGTAGGGTATGAGTGTGTGGGGGGGGAGGGGAGTGGGGTAACGGTGTGAGTGTTGGGGGAGGGGAGTGGGTATGGGTGTGAGTGTTGGGGGGAGGGGGTAGTGTATGGGGCGGGAGAGGCAACTTTTTCATGCAGAGGGTGGTACGTGTATGGAATGAGCTGCCAGAGGAAGTGGTGGAAGCTGGTACAATTGCAACATTTAAGAGGCATTTGGATGGGTATATGAATAGGAAGGGTTTGGAGGGATATGGGCCGGGTGCTGGCAGGTGGGACTAGATCGGATTGGACCGAGGGTCTGTTTTCGTGCTGTACATCTCTATGACTCTATCCACACTCTCCATCACCAACAGTCAGCAGCAGCAGTGTGTACCTTTTACAAGGTGCACTACAGAAATTCACTGAGACTCCTTGGACAGCAGCTTCCAAACCCTAAACTCTACCAGCCAGAAGGACAAAGCTAACAGATATATTAGAACATCGTCACCTGCAAGTTTCCCTCCAAACCACTCACCATCCTTGGAAATATATTACTGTTCCTTCAGTGTTCAAATCCTGGAACTCCCTCTCCAATGATGTTGTGAGTCTATTTACACCAAATGAACTGCAGCAGTTCAAGAAGGCAGCTCACCACCACTTTCTCAAGGGCAACTAGGGATGTCATTGTATGTTGGACTAGCCAGTGATGCCCACATACTGTGAATGAATGGATGAAAAACAAAAGTATTATTTCAATGTTCCCTTAAGCACTTTCAACTCAAGCAACCTAACTTCTACAGTCTTAAAAGAAAAGTAATAATTGTTAGGGGGGGGAGGTGGGGGGCACATCATGATAATGTGGTCTTTCAGCAAAGAATACCTTGTCTTGTCTGGAGGCTCACAGCAATACAAGCATTTGAATTTGGTGAAGACATTTGGCTCTGTTAGCCTGCTTTGCCTTTTTAAAAATTCATTCCATTATAGAATGTGGGCATCTCTGGCTAGGCCAGCATTTATTGCCCACCCCTAATCATTCAGTGGGCAATTAAGAGTCAACCACATTGTGGTCTCGAGTCATATGTAGGCCAGATCACTTGGGAAGGCAGTTTCCTTCCCTAACGTGAACCAGATGAGATTTTCTGAACACTGAATTTGTTCACGTTGTTATGACTAGACTCTTAATTCTAATTTTTATTGTTGAATTCAAATTCCAACATCTGCCATTAAACAGTTCAAACCCAGGACTCCAGAACATTATCTGGATTAATAGTCAAGTGGTAATTCCATTTGGCCAACAACTCTGCGGTGGATGATCTGACTGTGGCCTCAACTGCACTGACCTGTATGTATCCTTTAAGCCATGATTATACAAACACAAGAGCTAGCAGTGAAGTAGGACGTTCTAGTTCCAATATCTTCCAAATTTCTGCTTTCCAGTTGTGACAAAGCTGCTCCTATAATAAGGTTATGTTGTCCTTGGTTTTGTTCAAATAGGTGGTAAAAGACACAGACTCTGAAAAGTCTAAGTTTTGGGCGGCACGGTGGCACAGTGGTTAGCACTGCTGCCTCACAGCGCCAGAGACCCGGGGTCAATTCCCGCCTCAGGCGACTCTCTGTGTGGAGTTTGCACGTTCTCCCCTTGTCTGCGTGGGTTTCCTCCGGGTGCTCCGGTTTCCTCCCACAATCCAAAAAAAATGTGCAGGTTAGGTGAATTGGCCATGCTAAATTACCCGTAGTGTTAGGGGAATGGGTCTGGGTGGGTATGCTTCGGTGGGTCGGTGTGGACTTTGTTGGGCCTAAGGGCCTGTTTCCACACTGTAAGTAATCTAATCTTAAAAAAAAGAGTTTTAGGGCCAGTTTGATTATAGCTAACAGATACTGCCTCGGGAAACAGGCTTTCATGTTTTTGGGGAAAAAAACTTGTACAATGAAAGGAGAGTGGTCAGTTCTCCCAGCTCAGCTTTTCTCTGGTTTGGTATGGTTTTTAGCAGTAGTTGAAAAAACTGCTGGATCCCAAAGAAGCAGGTCCAGGCTGGTCCTCTCTCTCTGGCTTCTCTCCTGTAAGACCCTGGGTTTGATATTTCTTTTTGTGCCAAGGGGTGTTTATGGGGATTGTTGCAAGTATTGGGAACAACATAATTAAGTTGGTATAAGCTGTTGGGTTTTCAGACAGGTTAAGTTATCCTGTATTCTGTTCTCTGTTGTTTGTATTTCATTTGGTACTCTGTAAATAAATTCTGTTTTGCTTAAAACTAAATGGTTTGACCAGCGGCATCTCTCCTGGAATGTCCGTGTTACATCTTCTTAAAACTTGCAAAGGTTGGGTCTGGGCGACCTTCTTGTAATGAGGTCTGGCCTGGTCCATAACATAACCTTAGAAACCTGTGCTAGAATCTTACTCATTCTGAAGGTTGAAGATGATCTATTGGCTATCTTTGCTGCTGGTTTTGTTTTCTACTGTGATGATAGTTACAAAGTATTTAATATCTTTGCATTTCCTTATTCCCCATTATAATGGGCCAGCATTTAATGTTATTAATCTTCCTGTAGGTACCTTTCATGCTCATTTCTCATAAGCAATGTATCTCAGCAGATCAAGAAATGGCTGGATTGAGTCGATCACTGCTTTGACAGAGGCTGTTAGATGTGACTATCCCATTTCCTTTGTTCCATCATTCATCATGGTGCCTTCCTCTGCATAGACCTTGAGCTCTGGCATTCACTATCCAGATCTCATCTCTTGTCCACCTCTCTCTGTTGCTTAAAATTTACCACATTGCTTTTCCTTAATGTCGGTTTCTTCAGCTTGGTGTCTTTTTTTTTGTCTAGTAAGACTGTGGAACACTTTGGACTTATTTGACTGAAGTTAAAGAAGTTTTCTTAAAAAGAAGTTATTCACAGGTTGTCCACAGGTCACTGGCTAGGCAGTACTTACCACCCATCCCCAAATGCTTTTGAGAAGTTGGTGGTGAGCCACAAAAGAGGGCATGGATAATGTTGTTCATCCTTTGACTGGACTGCGACCACGTTCATTATCTGTCGTGTTCAGTATGGTTCCAGTGGATAAGTAGGTGAATGCTAAGGTGGATCTACAGCTGAAGGGTACTCCTGCAGGTAAAACAGGGTACCATGTGTGAATGAATCCTGAACAAATTGCTGGTTTTGGATTTCATTTTTTAAATTGAATTTAATTAGCTCAATTGAATCAGATGAGTGCAGTGAAAAGTTTACAGTTGCTGCATTACATCATCACCTTAGATACATAGGTACCAGGTACAGATACTTAAATTAAATTTGTAGGAAACAAAAAAAAGAAGAGTAAAGGAAGAAATAATGCAGCATTATATGTCATAGGAATAAATTAGAAAACTAAAGAGGTGAAATGTTCAGAATATCAATTTTTCCGATCCCGTCCATGCCGGTACCTAACCTCAAGGGAGATGTCCACCACCTCACCGTCTGCCCCAGGCTCACCAACGTTCCTCCACTTGAGGTACCCTTTCTCCACCACTGATCTCATTTTTCTGTCGCCAGTGAATCCACACTTGCACCAAGACCAAGCGTCCTTGGTTCCCCTGCCAGGGCATTGGATCATGGGATATGGGCATTGCTGGCTAGGCCCGTATTTATCGTTTATCCCTAAATGCCGAGATGGCAGTTAAGAGTCATATATTGCTGTGGGTTTGGAATCAGATGTAGGCCACACCATAAGGACAGCAGATTTCCTTCCCTTAAACACGTAGTGAACCAGATTGGTTTCACCTATATGACAGCGATAACATGGTTGCCATTAGGGGACCTTTCTATTCCAGATTTTTATTTAATTCAAATTTCACCAATTGAATATTGGATTCAACCTAAGTCCCCAGAACATTAGCTTGGGAATCTGGATTGCTAGTCCAGTTACATTACCATTACCTCTCCTTGTGTTTTCTCTCTGTCTCTGGTGTGTATCTGGTTTTGAGGGGGACTGCAACGATTTTTATTTGGTTCCACCAAGTGTAGCGATCCTGGGCAAGTTTTCTCCTATGACTCAGGGTTAATAGCAAAACCCCTAAATGCAAGTCTTCAGAGAGTCGTTCAAGCTCATCGTTTGATTCTGGATCGCTAAAGGTGGGGGATGGGGGTGACTTTGGAAAACCAATGTCAGTAATTCTGGCTACATGAGCACCCAACCCAGTTGTAAGTGTTTTAATGTGTTTGCAATGCCAATTTGAGTAAGCACAGTTTCTGGTATTTCACCCTGACATCTGATCTTCGGGTGTTTCTGAAGGCAGCTTAAATGAAAGTATTAAGCTTTTTACCATTGTTATGAAGGGGTAAAGATCCTGTACCTTTGAGAGAGTTGAAAAGCTAGCAAGGCCTGCCCGACACAGCACAAAGTGTTCTGAACAAGGAAACAATGTAAAATTTGGTTGAAACAGCTAGCAGCAACTGCATTGCCATGAGACAAAAACACATTCAAATTCAGCCAATCAGTTTAAATTATGCCCCAAGATACCAAAATCCAATCAAGTTTGAATTAAAACCAATGAAACAATCTGATGTTTTGGGGTACAAAACCAGACATTTTGAAAAGTTAGGGGCAGAGCTGCCAAGCTACCAACAAGTACAGACTGCCAGCAGTACAGCTCTCTGAAAGGTACCTGTCTACAAGAAGTTTGTACAGCAGAACATTAAAAAGACAACAATGGAAAATCTGCAGAGAAAGACACCAAGAGAAGATTCAATAGCTGACTGGTTTTGAAAGTTGAATTTTTTTTTTGTAAATCTTAGTCGCGATTTTATATCACACTAATATTGTAGAGTGGGAGGTAAAAGAGGTTTAAGAGAAAGGAGTTGAAGATAGTTGTTGGTTTTAATATTCTCCGTTGAACTTAAAGAATAAGTTTGTTAATTTTTACTTTAAGGAGTGACCTCTGGGTTAAGTCTTTGCCTCTTGAATTTTAACAGACTACAGCATGAGGTGAATCTTTTCTGTGTGGCTGGTTCAAATTAGGGGAAGAGTTTACCGAGTGTTGTAACACCATGACACTAGTACATGGTCTTAAGTCTGGCATGTGTAAGACCATAAGATCTAAGAGCAGAGGGAGGCCATTAAGTTTGAGTCCACTCCCTCATTCGATGAAATCGGAACTAATCTGATAATCCTTAATCCCACTTCCGGCTTTATGCCCATAATCCACAATTCCCTTATTGGTTGGAAATTTGTCTATCTCAGCCTTGAATATATTCAATAGTTCAGCCTTGACAGCCCTCTGGAAAATGTTCCAGAGCTTCATTACCATCTGAGAGAAAATGTTCCTCCTCATGTATTCTTAAATCAGTGACACCTATCTCTGCGATTATGTCCTGCAGTCCTGGATTCACCCACCAGGAAAATAGCTTTTAAACATCTACCTTACCAAGCCCCCTTAGTATCTTGTATGGTTCAATAAATTCTTCTCTCATTCTTCTAAACTCTAAAGGGTATCAACCAAACTAGTCAACATTTCCTCATAAGAAAAATCCTGCATCCCTGGAATCCATCTACTGAACCTTCTCTGGATTCGTCCAGCAGCAGTGTATCTTTAGAACAGACAGCAGTGCTGGGGGAGCTTTTGCTTTATAGCCTTTCAATTTGGTCAGCAGACTTATTCTTCTTCATTCCCTGGCTGGTATTGGAAGTCTGCCAAAGGCAATACTTGTTTTGACAATCCTTGCGTGTGTCTTGTTATCAGTTTAAACAGCTCTAGTGAATGTGCTGCCAAGATAAGTGAACTTGTCTGTTGCTGATAAGGTCTGTTCGTGGTCTTGGGCTTTCGATAGGGCTTTCCTGGAGCTGCCTGGAACATTACCTCAGTTTTCATCCTGCTGATCATAAGGTCAATGCTGTCATGCTCACTGCGGACAAGTCCACGCTACATTGTATGCCCAACTCTAAAATGGCAACTAGTGTACAGTCATTGGCAAACAGCAAATCACAAAGTTTTACCTTTTGGAGACTTTGATATTTACCTGGAGTCAGTTTGAACAGCTTCCCATCCATGCCATATCTGAATTCAATGTCAGAATCACCATCGTGGAAGGATTTGAGAGCCTGATGGAGAGAAACATGCTGAAGTGTTGGGGGGAGTCCAGAACTAGATTGTATAGGTTTAGGGTAAGAGGGGAAAGGTTTAAAAAGGACATAAGGAGTAGCTTTTTCACACAGAGGGTGGTGTGTGTATGGAATGAGCTGTCAGAGGAAGTGGTGGAGGCTGGTACAATTGCAACATTTAAAAGGCATCTGGATGAGTATATGAATAGGAAGGTTTTAGAGGGATATGGGCCATGTGCTGGCAAATGAGACTAGATTAATTTAGATATCAATTTGGCATGGATGAGTTGGACCGAAGGGTCTGTTTCTGCACTGCACAGCTCTATGACTCTATGACTTTTGACTCCAGCACAAAGCCTAATGACTAGGATTGGATCAGAAGATTGGCCGTGAGGTGTGGACGGCCTTCATGAAACTGTCGAACCATTGTGATGGATTTCTTAGCGCAGCTGGATTCTTTCATTACCTTCCAAAGGCTCACATGGCAGATTGTGTCGGAGGTCTGGCGTAGAGACAGCATGTTCTGTCCTTGGCATTTCTTCTGGAGATGTCTCACTGCCAACACCATTGCTCCTCCCCCTGCACTGACTCTCTAGCAGCAGATCCTGATCAAGACGTTGTGCAATAAGTAGGTCAGAAGGACCCAGGTGAAGATTTTGCTGGTGAGGGAGAGTATTGTGGCTTTTCTATGATTGTTGTAAGATTTGGAACAATGATGTAGCCCCCAGTGTTAAACATAATGATGATATAATGGGAATTACATTTAACATGTTCAATGATGAAACCGCTAGCACTTGATTTGGGTTCTTGAAATGTGAATCCCAAACCACTGCTGTGACTTTTGAAAATGACTTTATTGATCAGGCTGGACTTCCTGTGGAAGAACAATCTCATAAAGGTTGCATGCTCCTGTTTGATGAAACGGAAGAGCTCTACATTTCTGACTGATCAGGGGCTTCTTCAGAAATGTAGAGCTGTACTTCCATTCTGACCAGGTATCATAGTAAGGAGCTCAACACTTTCATTTGAGTTGGCTTCAGAAGCTCCTGAAGAGGAGATGTCAGGTGAAATAGCAGACACCATGCTTACCCAGGTTGGCATTGCAAACACATTAAAACAATCACAACTGGGCTGGGCTGCTCATGTAACTCATTTTCCAATGTGAACCCTCTTTGGAGACCCAGAGACTGGGGTGAGGTCAAAGGACTGGTTCAAACAACTGCTGAAAGCTTCACTCAGGGGTTTCGCTATCAACCCTGAGTCCCGGGAGAAATCTCGCCTTGGATTGCTGCGCTTGGTAGAACCAAATAAAAAACTTTACCAGTCATCTTCAAAAGCAGACACACATCCCATAGTATTTCACACACTCTGGGAAGGCAAACCTTGCTATCTTTTTCAAGAGGATGGGTGCCAGGAGGATAGGGTGCGAAGTGGATCTCCAGCATCTGCAGTCCTCACTTTCTCCAAGTGGGTAGGGTACCAGGTAGGCAGGGTATCAAGTGGGTAGGGGATAGTAGATAAAGAATCAGGTGGGTAGGAATAGGGTGCCAGATAGTTTGGGTGCTAGGTGGATTGGAAACCAAGTGGGAAGGGAGTAGGCTGCCAGGAGTGTAGGGTATCAAGTTAGGATGTGGCAGCTTCTGAGAGGAGCAGGGGATTCACAGCTATGGAGTGAGGGAGGGGTGGCAGGAATTTGCTTGAATATTTAATAGTCTAAAATTTCCTTAAATGGGACATTGGTTCAGCCACCTTTGGAATGTTGTGTGCAACTCTGGTCTCCGTCCTATCAGAAGGATGCTGTGAAACTTGAATGGGTTCAGAAAAGATTTACAAGGATGTGGCCAGTGTTGGAGGATTTGAACTATAAGGAGAGAATCTTTCGACTGGGGCTGTTTTCCCTGGAGCATATTAGGCTGAGGGGTGACTTTAAAGAGGTTTATAAAATCATGAGGGGCAAGAATACGGTAAATAGACCAGATCTTTTCCCTGGGATGGGGGAGTCCAGAACTAGAGGGCATAGGTTTAGGGTGAGAAGGGAAAAAATTAAAAAGGACCTAAGGGACAACTTTTGGTGGTGCGTGAATGGATTGAGCTGCCAGAGGAAGTGGTGGAGGTTGGTACAATGACAACATTTAAAAGGCATCTGGATGGGTGTATGAATAAGAAGGGTTTAGAGAGATATGGGTCAAGTGCTGGCAAATGGAACTCGATTAGGTTAGGATATGTGGTCAGCATGGACAAGTTGGACTGAAGGGTCTGTTTCTGTGCTGTACATCCCTATGACTCTATGACTCTATAACTGTTTACTTAACTAGAAAAACCCATCAATTCTCTGAATTAAGTGGAGACTTTCAAAGGCTTCCATATGTAGGTGGAATCTTCAATTTCCTGGGCAATTCCTTTGGTGCCTGTAATGATTGGAATCTCACAGTGTAATTTCACATGGAATCTCACATGTGTAATTCTCATCTTTGCTCCAGAATCAATGATATGGCTGATACTTGTAATCCAGTAACCTGGTTAAAGATACCTTCCACGTTGGTTTCTTTGGAAGATAGAAGATCCCAAAGTATCCATAGGTCACCAGATTTCTACCCACCTGTTTTATATGTCAGCTGCAACTCAGTGGCAATAGTCTTGGTAATGAGTAAGAATATTATCACAGAATCACAGAATTGTTAAGGTGCAGAAGTTGGTCCATTGTGCCTGCTCCTGTTTTATTATCTAATGGCAATCACCTGTCATTTCTCCATATCACTGAAAACCATATCTATCCTGTCATGTGTTCAGTCCCAGACCCGACACTTATGTGCCTAATCTTGACACCAGTGCAATGCAGAACTGCAATATTAAAATTGTTATCTTCAAGATTACTAAGGATGGACAATAAATGCTAACCAGTAAGCAATGCCCATGTCCTATAAACAAATTTTAAAAAATTATGAAACACTGTAAAAATTAAATGAGAGCTGATCTGCCCTCCAATGTAAAAGTTGGTATGGCATTCTTGTGAAGAAGAACAGAATACATTTCCCTGCAGAGGTCCTGGCTAATATTCACCCCTCAGTTAATATCACCAAAATTAACAGATGACTTGAAAATAATTAGAATGTTCCTTCTGATATCTGTTGCCACTTGTCCTACATTACAACAGTGACTATACTCCAAAAGTACTTAACTTCCTATCAGGAGCTTTGACATGTTAAAGGGGTTAGTTCAAGAAAACAGCTCACCCGCACCTTTTCACAGTCAATTAGGGATAGGTAATAAATACAATGGTGACCAAATTCTGTGAAGTGGAATTTGCAAAGAAGGTTAATCTGAATTTGGACACACATTCTTACAAGATGTACTCTGAAATTACGTGATCCTTCTTTTTGTTACAGTGCAGCCAAAAATCCAACAGACTGATGTGTTATCTCTGCACCAATCACAAAAGGGTTGGGGTTATTTAGAATTTTATTAGTCTTTGAGCAACACAATCCTTCCTTTAAAATGTGTGAGAATTCAAAGCTTCCGAGAGAACTGGAAACTGGAAAAAGTTAAAAATCACACAACACCAAGTTATAGTCAAGCAGGTTTATTTGGAAGTGCTGCTCCTTTATCAAGTAGCTGTGGAGCAGGATCATGAGACACAGAATTTATACCAAAATATTACAGTGTCATGCAACCGAAACAGTTTATTGAACAAACCTAGATTGCTGTGAAGTCTTTCATCTTTTCTGAACTGAGATGTCACTTTTTTTTTATAAAACCTTATGTTATTTCAAGAATGTAACAAAATAAATTCTGGGGTTTACATATTAATGAACCGAAACTTGCAACCCATTCTAAAAGATGAAAGACTTAACAACAATCTAGGTTTGTTCAATATATCATTTTAACTGCACGACACTGTATTCTTCTATTATACATTCTGTGTCTTATGATCCTGCTCCACAGCTACCTGATGAAGGAGCAGATCTTTGAAAGCTCGTACTTCCAAATAAACCTGGCACTTTAACCTGGTATTGTGTGATTTTTAACTTTGTCCACTCCAGTCCAACACCGGCACCTCCACAGCATGGAGACTGGAAGGCAATGGAGGGAATTCCACCATAATTCAATTTGCTCTGTGGGACAATGATTCATTAGCTAACAGCCATTTTCCCTTGGTTTGTCAGAAAGCAGGCTGTTAGACATTGTTTTGATAACTCCCCAGGAAGGAGTCCGGAGTCAAGGGAGCACAGGGAGGAAGGCTTTCAGAACTCAAAACTGCTCTGTCGAAAGAGTCCAAGCAACCTGCAAACGACACAACTACAGACCTAGTGAGAGAGAAAAAAACCTCTCACTCACAAGCCTACTTTATCTACCGAATCCACCTGCACAAGCAATTATTCAACTATGGAAACCACCGCAGCTGCTAAATTCTGAATTCAAGTTTTCAACTGTGGAAAGAATAAACAAGGCCTGCAATGAAATGAGACTAATCTTACATTCATCTTTTCTAGAGTCTTTTACCCCACACTTACTTTTAAACTTGGTATTTTTACTTGAATAATTTACAACAAATCTTTATTTTGTTTAGAACTAAAGCTAGGTGAGCTGTACAAGTTCACTGATTACAGGCCACTGATGTGGTCATTACAGAAGAAACTAAGAAATATAAATTCAAGGTCTTCCCTTCACTTATCATATTTCTCTCACTGTCATTATCATGATGTGTGCTCCATCCAAAGGCAATCCCTTGGCTTTTAATAGTCTTTCCATGTTTCTCTGTCCTGTGCCATTTGTTTAATTTGCAAGTGAGCTCCTACAATTTTCAAACCGTCAACACTGATATTCTCTTCCTTCCTCTTTCTCTTTCTCTTTGAAACCTTCCCTTGGTTAGCTCTTTTAGGAGCCCATTTTCTCTCGAGATGTGCCCTCCCTACACTTTCTTCCTAAGAACATTCAGCAAACTCCTTTGTTCACTCTGAATATCATCATTTATTACTTCTTCTGTCCAACTGATCCTTCCCATTTCCCATTTCCCATTTCCCTCCGATTTCAAAACTATTTGGCAAGTTGACCTCCTGTTGTCGCAAAGCCCAAGTCTAACATCCATAGGAACATTTGAAGAGGAGTAAGCTATTCAGCCCCTCAAGCCTGTTCCACCATTTAATAAGGTTAGTTAGATTAAATTTAGATTTATTTTGGAAGTAGGTTTGCTCGCTGCTTTCTATTTTCAGCATTGCTTCACCGGAGGTCCACTGAAGATGTTACCCAGTAGGGTAATGAAACATCTGGAAATGAACCTTCCAGCTCAGCGAGCAAACGTACATCCAAAACCTCAACCTGAGCTACAAATCTTCTCAAAACTTGCTAATTTAGATTTATTATCACGTATATATAAAAATACAGTGAAAAGTGTTTTTTCCCGTGTTGTACTATTCATTGACTTAGTGGTTAGCACTGCTGCCTCACGGCACCAAGGATCCAGGTTTAATTCCACCCTCAGGTGACTGTGTGGAGTTTGCACATTCTCCCTGTATCTGCATGGGACTCCTCCGGGTGCTCTTGTTTCCTCCCATAGTCTAAAGATGTGCAGGCTAGGTGGATTAACCATGGAAAATGCAGGGATAACAGGATCAATTAGGGGATGAGTTTGGGTGGGCTGCTCTTTGGAGGATTGGTGTGGACTTGACGGGCCACTGGAGGGATTCTATGATTCTGGGTGGCAGCTGGTTCTTCCTAGTAAATATGGACTTTCCCTTTTCTATCCTTATCCTATTTACCTACTTGTGTACATTTGAGCATTCCTCTGTATTACACATTTTAGCAACATTTGGGCTGATGTTAGTACATGATCTATAAATCTGTTGAATTTAAAAAAGTCTTTGCCTATAAAATTACTTCATTCTACAGTTCAAAGATTTGCTAACATGCTACATAACTATATTTAACCCTTCAGTTACAGGCTAAGGAGCAAGTTACATTTAAATAAAACAAAGAACTGACTATGCTGGAGACCTGAAACAAAGTAGAAAATGCTGGAGAAACTCAGCAGGTCTGGAACATCTGTGAAGAGAAAGACAGAATAAATGTCTTTTTTTCAAAATCATACTCCAACACAATCTGTATCTTTGGAGAGAGAGCAAGCTAACATTTCGAGTCTGGATGACTCTTCATCTGAGCTGAAAAGCTAGACTTAAAATGTAAGCTTGCTCTCTCTCTCTCTCTCTCTCTCTCTTCATGGATATTGTCTGACTCGCTGTGATCTCCAGCACTTAGAGTCATAGAGTCATAGAGATATACAGCATGGAAACAGACCCTTCAGTCGAACTTTTCCATGGCTAATCCATCTAGCCTGCACACTATGAATAATTTACCATGGCTAATCCACTTACCCTGCACATCTTTGAATTGTGGGAGGAAATAAGAGCACCCAGAGATATCCCACACCAATCTAGTCCCACCTGCCAGCACCTGGCCCATATGCCTCTAAACCCTTCCTATTCATATACCATCCAAATGCCTTTTAAATGTTGCAATTGTATGATCCTCCACCATTTCCTCTGGCAGCCCATTCCATACACGTACCACCCTTTGCGTGAAAAAGTTGCCCCTCAGGGCTCTTTTATATCTTTCCCCTTTCACCCTAAACCTATGCCCTCTAGTTCTGGACTCCCCGACCCCAGGGAAAAGACTTTGTCTATTTATCCTACCCATGCCCCTCATAATTTTGTAAACCTCTCTAAGGTCACCCCTCAGCCTCCGATGCTCCAGGGAAAACAGCCCCAGCCTGTTCAGCCTCTCCCTATAGCTCAAATCCTCCAATCCTGGCAACATCCTTGTAAATCTTTTCTGAACTCTATAAAGTTTCACAATATCCTTCCGATAGGAAGGAGACTATATTTGCATGCAATATTCCAAAAGTGGCCTAACCAATGTCTTGTTGTTGTGTTCAGTACAGATTCCAGCATCTGCAGCAATTTGCTCCCACAATCTGTGTCTTCATGGCCTGGCATTTCCCCCACTCTACTATTGCCATCCAACTTGATTTTTGAATCACCTGCTGTTCTACCAAAGGGTCACCGGACTTGAACCATTAACTCTGCTTTCTCTGCATGGATGCTGCCAGACCTGCTGAGTTTCTCCAGCAATCTCTGTTTTTGCTTGTAGCAAGTTAAGCTTCCCTGAGTTTGTGAACATGCATTTTTAAATCTGTCTGATGACCTTTCAAAATGCAACAAAACATTTTATACGAGATGACAAATCAGGATGAAATAGGACACAGAGAACGATGTATACTGTATTGTGCTGTTGTGAGGATGAAGAAACTAAACAAGTGACCACAAGATGGGGCTAATGTTAATGATAATGTCCTGACTGGAACTAATTGTCTTGTGTTAATAGGGTTTTACCTCTGACTGATGAACAATTGTACATATCCACAATCCATTCCAGCTATGCAGAAATGTAAAAGCAAAAGCTTCAAAATAAGGTTTACATTTTGTTGTGATCCCTGTCACAGCAAAAAACTATAAGACCTAAGTTTTCTGAATGATACCAAAAAGAAATTAGTAGATTAAAATTTCAGCATTATTTTAAACAAATAAATACGCAACTAACTAACAAACAATCAAACAAGAATAAAATAAATCGCGAATCAACAAGCAAATTATGATCAACTAAACAATAAATTACACTTTAAACAGCAGATGCAGAAAAAGATAGATCTCAAAGATGGTCAGCACCAATTAATTCTTCATACATGGCTCATGTAATGGGGTTAGTGGAATATTAGAGTAGAGGGTGACCTCCGTATTGGTGGGTCCGGTTTCCATGGTTTCAGTTACCTGTGGTTTACAGCAGCCAGAACATATTACAGGGAATGTTCTAGAAGCAGGGACCGGGGGCTGTCAGGAAGGTAAACTTCCCATTGAAATGAATGGGTTCGCTCCTATCCATGGTTTTGGCCTTTCGCGGTAGGTATTGGAATGTATCCCCTGCGGGTAAGGGGGGGACAACTAGAGTGTCCCTGTCTTTGAACCAGGAGGCCTGGGATCATGGCTTACTTGCTCTGGAGGGTTTGTAATAACATTGCTGAACATGTTGATAAGAAAGTATCTATATGGTACTTGTCAGGGAGGTGATGGCCTAGTAATATTAATGCGGGACTATTTAATCCAGTGACCCATGTATGTTCTGGGTTTGAATCATGCCATGGCCGATGGTGGAAATTGAGATCAATAAAAATTTGGAATTAAGTGTCTAATGATGACTATGAAAGCATTGTCAGAAAAACCCATCTGGTTCACTGATGCCTCTAGGGAAGGAAGCTGCTGCCCCTACTTGGTCAAGCCTACATGTGACTCCAGACCCATGGAAATATGGTTTGTTTTTAACTGTCCCCTGAAATGGCCTATTAAGCCACTTAATTGTAACAATTGTGAGACAGTCTAAAAAAATTGCTAGAATGGACCACCTGGCATCGACAATGGCAAGAAAAACACTGTTGAATCTCTTGTGGCACTGTGGCAATGTCCGTAGCTCTGAACCAGGAGGTCCAGGTTGAAGTCTCACTTGATCCTGAGGTGTGTCAAAGCATATCTGAACGCATTGATTAAAACTACCCATACAGCACTTGTGAGTGTTACTGTAACATGAGGACTACAGTAGCATGAGATGGTAGATCACCACCATCTTTTCTACGGCAATTAGGGACGGGCGAAAAAATGAGCTAGGCCTGCAAACCCCAAATCGCATGAACAAGTAATAATGACTTCATCCACAAAGTCCTTCAATGTTTTGAATTTCCTCCAGGGAGAATTCCAACTGCCTTTCTTTGAAATGTCAGCCACCAACTCCCATCCAACAGCAGAATGGCGTCAGCCAAGTTCCAGAAGTGTAATGGTCACCAAGCAACACAACGTTTCTGGCCTTTTTTTGGTTGTGTAATGACTTTCTCTTGCTCCAAGGTTTATACCTGAGCCTCATTTTCGTGCTGCTTAGGTTATGTCGAGATGATTTCTTCCTCTTCTTTGCTTTGCCAATGTTGCCTGATACTTGACCGCACACCACATTCTGAAGTGTGCAGTTACTCTTGATTCATTCATGGGATAAGGACATTGATGGCTAGCCAGCATTTGTTGTCCCTTCCTCATTGCCCAGAGGGCAGTTGAGATTCAACCACATTGCTGTGGGTCTGGAGTCACATGTGGACCAGACCAGGTAGAGATGTTAGTTAAGGACATTAATGAACCGGATGGGTTTTTCCAACAATTGACAATGGATTCATGGTCATCATTAGACTCTTAATTCCAGGTATTTATTGAATTCATATTCCATCATCTGCTGTGGTAGGAATTAGAACTAGGACCCCAAAATACTCCCTGGGTGTCTTGGTTTAATAATCCAGCGAAATTGCCTCCCCTATTTCTGTAGTTCTCAAATTAAAAGCCCATTGTGCACCCAATCAAGCACTGTCAGTCTAGAGTTACCCTGCACAGTTCCTACACTTGTCCCAGGCAAGGCAGATGGGTGGGGGTTGGAGGGGTTAGTATATGCTGCCCTGCTGTTTCAGCAGGGATCTTGAACTCCTACTGGACAGGGTGGTGTATAGGTGGGACCTCGTCTCCTCTCAAGGCTGGCAGTGGAGTCCACCACACCACACCATGCCAGTCTGGCCTGAGGTTGCCATCCAGGTTAAGGAGTCATCCATTTCAGGCACAGAAGAAGAGGAACTTCCTCTCTCAAAGGGTGGTGAACCTGTGGAATTCTTTAACTCAGAGGGCTGCAGAGCCTGGGTCATTAAGTATATCCAATACTGATATAGACAGCCTGTAAGGGAATCAAGGGTTACAGAGAAAAGGCGGAAAAGTGAAGTTGAGGATTATCAGATCAGCCATGATCTCACTGAATAGTGGAGCAGACTAGATGGGCTGAATGGCCTATGTCTGCTCCTGCATCTTAAGGGTCAGTGCAGTCTAGCTCTCTGGAGGAATACATAGCAGTGCAGGAAGAAAGTCAATGACCTTCTCCACTCTTCTAGGATAAGGATAGCTGCTGGTGTAGCCCGAGGTGGCATTGAAGTGCAGAAAAGTCCTGTTAAATGGATCCACATTGTACCATGTGGGGTCTTAGAGGCTGGCACTTGTCTGGTGCCAATGTCATGGATGTGGGGTGCACTTAGGCAGTACCCATGAATGTGCCTCATATGTTGGTGCCTGGTATCCAACATGGAGGTCATTCAGAGCAATTGGAGACTTGAATTCACCAGGTAGCCGGTCCGGTTTCCATGTTGAGATTTTATGATGTCCCGCTTGTTTGGGGATTTTGGTAAGATAGAAAGCTAAATATAAATGACATTGAGTTGGGCTACCAATGAGGCATTTAACAAGCTTTAATCACATCAATTTACGACTTGCTACTGCTTAGCGAGAATCACAACCCACTGGTGAAAAACATAAAAGATGATGCGATATGCTCCTAACATTGGGATAGTCCTCGCTGGACTTCTGGTCTTATTCTGCCCCAAATCTGACCATAACGCACATTGCTCAGAGCCTTGTAAGAGTCTGCCTTAAGTTTTCTGTTTGTGAGAGCTTGTTGTGTCTATTTTGGCTGCAATGTTTACCTTCAACAGCAATTACTCACTGCACATGTAGCTACTCACTGACTACACTTCAGGTGACATCCGAGTTGCTTTGTGAGCGTTCTGAGCACCTCGAGGGATTTTATAAATGCCTTATCCTTTCCATGTTTTCAGTGAGAGGTGAGAGAAGCGGAATAAGATTATTTATTTTGTCACCTCTGTTCTCAACAAACAACAATATTGTGAGTACAAAGCTTTTAATCAATATTATGAGTTTACTAACCTGTATCCTAGACACAAAATAAACAGGGCTTACAGTGGGGAACCTGTTTGCCTCAGCCTTTGGTTTTTAAGATAATTCCCCCGCCACCACCCCTAACACATTATCAGCTGGCTGAGTTTCCAACTGTTACAGTATGTTCCCTGGGCACCGTTGTGAAATTAACAACCAGATGTATGATGCCAGGAGGCCCTCTATTGCTTAGCTGTTCTGAGAAGGAAACAAACTTTTTGTCTTGAAAACAGTGCCTTATAAATCAAAAATTCTGGTCCTGCTGTGTGTGATGTGAAATGTTTTTTCACTTACTCGGAGTAGAGAATGTTGTCTCTCTTCTCTCCTCCCCTCCCCCCTCTGGGCTGACACAGTAAGCCATATGAGGAACACTTTCCAACACCGAAAACCAGAGATATATTACATATGCATATAAAATGCATGTGGTTTGATTGCTAGCACTTGAATAAAAAGCTTCTCAACACCTGCATACAAGATCTAGCTTGAAACTCAAGCGAGCGCTACACTGTCAGCCCTATTCCCTCTAATTTACAAATGTATGAACAAGGAACAAGAATAGGCCATTCAGCAAGTTCATGGCTCTGATTTTAACCCCATTTACATTCCTGCGTATCCCGGCAGGCCATTTGGCCCATCAAGGCCACACCAACCCTCCAAAGAGCATCCCTCCAAAGGCTGATGCCCCCCATTCGCCACACATTTCCATGGCTAACTCAGCCAGCCTGCACATCCCTGTACACTATGGGCAATCCACCTTACCTGCACATCCCTGTACACTATGGGCAATCCACCTTACCTGCACATCCCTGTACACTATGGGCAATCCACCTTACCTGCACATCCCTGTACACTATGGGCAATCCACCTTACCTGCACATCCCTGTACACTATGGGCAATCCACCTTACCTGCACATCCCTGTACACTATGGGCAATCCACCTTACCTGCACATCCCTGTACACTATGGGCAATTTAGCATGGCCAATCCACCTTACCTGCACATCCCTGTACACTATGGGCAATTTAGCATGGCCAATCCACCTTACCTGCACATCCCTGTACACTATGGGCAATTTAGCATGGCCAATCCACCTTACCTGCACATCCCTGTACACTATGGGCAATTTAGCATGGCCAATCCACCTTACCTGCACATCCCTGTACACTATGGGCAATTTAGCATGGCCAATCCACCTTACCTGCACATCCCTGTACACTATGGCCAATCCACCTTACCTGCACATCTTTTGATTATGGGAGGATACCCCCAGAGACACAGGGAGAACATACAAACTTCACACAGTCACCTGAGGGTGGAATTGAACTTGGGTCTGTCGTGCTATGAGGCAGCAGTGCTAACCACTGAGCCACCCACATTGCTCATGCTCTTGATAATCAATCATCTAACTACCTTTGCCTTCCAAATATTTAAAGATTCTGCATCCACTGCCTCTTGAGGGAGGGAATGCACAACTCTCTAAGAAAAAAAAATGTTTCTTCATCTATGTCTTAAATCAGTGATCCCTAGTTCTACATTCTCCCTCAACATGAAACATCCTTTCGACATTCCCCTGGACAAGTGTCCTCAGGATCCAATATGTTTTAATTAATTCACCTCTGACCCTTCTAAACTCCGGAAGGATACAGGACCATCTGGTCTAGCCTTTCCTCATAAGGCCATCCATTTATTCTTGGACTTCTTTAGCCTCTGAGGTATGTAGTGGCCGGAGAAACCAGAAGTGAATGCGTTGGCATGCCAATCAGCATGTACCTTTGGAGTAACCGTAAAGTTTAGACAGAACACTGAGAGTCAGAGGTGCATCTTTGAGACAAGGCCCTGTCTGGTGCATCTGAATACTCCCCAGACTTTATTTCAAAGGAGAACAATATTAATTCCTCAAACAACATTACAAGAATTACCCAGTCATTATTATATCGCTGCTTGCGTAGTGAGAACTTTGGCAGCCATGTTTCCTACATTGCAAAGAGTACTTCAATGGCCTTGTGGATTCTGAGGCCGAGCTGCTGCTGTTTCTGACTACTCTTGCCAGGCAATCTTCCGTCAACGTGCATTCACACTCATCTGTTTAGAAAGATCCTCATAAATCCACTCGCAGTTCTGAAGAAAAGTCACACCAGACTTACAACACTAAGTCTGTTTTATTCCCTTCACAGATGCTGCCAGCGATAAATTTCTCCAGCATTTTCAGTGTTTGCCCCAAAACGCCACTGTCTGGAACCACTTGACACCCATCAGCCAACACGCCAAAGACCCGTCTTTCTCAATCTCCTTCCAATTTGCCCTGTAGAAGGAATGTCTGTAGCTTTTCAGCTCTGACCAAATACTGACATTTTACTTATTTCTTTTTAGAGTTCCTCTCGCTTTTGCAAATTCAAACATCTTTTCATTTGTTTTATGGAATTTTAAATTTATGCTTCACAACCATTCCAAACAGCTCTGTTTTCTGGCATGGATCTTTATTCCTTGCCCAAGTTTCATCTGAGACCATGAAGGATGCTACATAAATGCAATTCTTCCTTTTTCCTGTATAAATAATTATTTTTCAATTCTGATGTCCCAAACAGTGGAAGCCCACAGTTCTCATACTTACTGTTCCCTAAACCTCTGCAAGATATGTGTAAAGCCAATGATTTAGTCTCAGAGCTTTATTTCTGTGCTCTCATTCCCTCTGGGAAAAGCCAGGCCAATTTGAAATTCCCTGCTTACATCAACATTGAGTTAATTAATTGAGTGGGACATCAGTCGAGCTTGACTGTGAAGATGGAGTACTATGTTAAGCAAATGAAGATAATTGGCACAAGGAGAAGAGGAAGGGTGAAAAGAATTGTTTGGTAAAGTGAATTGTTGTGATCTGGAATTTGCTGCTTATAAAGTTAAAAATCACACAACACCAGGTTATAGTCCAACAGGTTCAATTGGAAGCACTAGCTTTTGGAGCGCTGCTCCTTCATCAAGTGGTTGTGGAGTACATAGTTGTAAGGCACAGAATTTATAGCAACGTAGTCCACAGCCACCTGATGAAGGAGTGACGCTCTGAAAGCTAGTGCTTACAATTAAACCTGTTGGACTATAACCTGGTGTTGTGTGATTTTTACCTTTGTACACCCCAGCCCAACACCGGCATCTCCAAATCATGATTGCTTGTAAAGGTGTTGGAAACAGGTTTTGTAATAACTTCCAAATGGGAACTGATAAATATTTGGAAGAACAAACTGGGTTATGGGGAAAGGGTAGGGGGAAGGGAAGTTCAATTGGCGCAGACGCAATGGATTGACTAACCCTCTTCTGTGGGTTTCAGTTTGTGATTTCACACACCAGGAATCCAATTTATATTCTGCGCTTTTTAGGAGTGCCTCTTGAAGAACAGAAAGGGATTTCATGATTATTCGGCCGCACATTCTGCAAGATAAACAGCACTAATGCAGGCTTATGAACTCTGTGGAGACGTTTTACAGTGCATTGTATGATAGCTTAAAAAAGACAACTGAAATGTTGCCTGGAGACACAGAACTGTCACAGTGTATTATTTTTGGGCAGCCCAGTTCTCTGTAACCGTGATGCAAAGGCTGTTGTTTCTGAGGCAGTCAATCACATTGATATTAATTGCCACTTAGCACTGCCACAATCAGTGAAGCATAATTTGTTTAGTCTCAGGAATTAATTCAATTTTGTTTAGTATCTCCATGCTCTCTGACAAACAAAGGTTGTCACTGTGTTATGACATTAGTTCTGACCTTCCCAATCAATATTGCTTTGTGGTAGTGTATTCCAAGTTCTATCCTCGAACCCAAACAACATAGACATATTTTTGCCAAGAGTTGTGCCCTTTTCATTTCATTCACAAGGTGAGGGTATTTATTGCCCAGAGGGTAGTTGAGAGTCAACCACATTGCTGTGGGTCTGGAGTCACTTGTAGGCCAGACCAGGTAAGGATGGTAGTTTCCTTCCCTAAAGGGCATTAGTGAACCAGATAGGTTTTTACAACAATTGATTCATGGTCTTAATGTGCTGCTAATTTAATAGACTCTTAATTCCAGATTTTTAAAAATTGAATTCAAATTCCACCATATGCTGTGGCAGGATTCAAATCCAGGTCCCTCGAACATTATCTAGGTCTCTGGATTAACAGTCCAGTGATAATACCACTAGGCCATTGCCTCCACCATATTTAAGAAGCACCAAACACAGGGAATTTTGCAACAGTGATGAGATTAATTCAAAACTGTCCTTAATGGCCATTCACTTTCCATCCTCTGCTGACTGTATCCTATCTTGTCCTAGATGGCAGAAGAAGCAAAGCCAAGCATTGAAAGCAGAATATCATCAAAAAGTCAAAGCTAAGGGGCACACTCTTTGAATACACGCAGCTTTTGCAATAAGCTAGATGGCCTAAAGGCACAAATAGAAAGATGTGAGTCTGATCTAGTTGCCATTATAAAGAAACATAGTTGCAGGGTGACCAGCGCTGGGGAGTGAATATTCAAGGAGATTCGACATTTAAGAAGGATAAACCAGAAGGAAAAGGAGGTGGAGCTTCATTGGTAATAAAGCATAGTAAATGCCGATCTCGGATCAGAAGAACAATGTTTTGGGTAGGACTAAGAAACAACGAGGACAGCAGACACTGTTTGGAGTTATTTGCAGGCCATCACAGAAATGGTAGTGTGGGGAATGATAGTAAACAGGAGATGAAAGAGGCATGTAACATGGACAATAGTTAATTTAATTAACTATTTAATTTTGCATATAGACTGGGTAAACCAACTGAACACCAAAGCTGTGGAGGATGAGCTTCTAGAGTTTGTTTTTCTAGAGCAGTGTGTTGAGGAGCTAGTTAGAGGGCAGGCATATCCAATCTAACATTATGTAATTAATCGAGCTGAGTAATAATCTTATTGTAAAAGAGCCTTTAGGGATGAGTGACCACAAGATGATAGAATCTTACATTTTATTTAAAAGTGAGGTTGTTCATTCTGAAGCAAGATTTAAATTTGGATACAGTTAATTATGAAGATGTAAGGCACAATTTGGCTGAACTGGACTGGGAAAATACATTAAAAGGCATGACTGTACATAGGCAATGGATAGTTGTTAAAGAATTATTACACAACACACAGCAACTATGCAGTTATCAAGGTGCAAAAACTCAAAAAGGTCAGTCAATTGTGGCTAACAAAGGGAGTTCTGGATTGTATATGATAACACGAAAAGGCCTACAAAATTGTCAGAAATAACAATAATTCTGAGGATTTTGGAGTTTAAAGAATTCGGCAAAGGAGGATTAAGAAACTGATAAGGAAAAGCAAAATGTAATATAAATGTAACCCAGCAAAAAAACCACAAAAATGCTGTGTAAAAGCTTCTATAGATTTGTAAAAAGCAAATATTTGGCGGAACAACTGTAGTCCATGATAAGCAGTGTCAGGGAATTTGTAATGAGGAATAGAGAAAGGACAACTTACTATATGACTCTAAATGATTACTTTGTGGCTGTTTAATTACGAAACATAAAGACATCTTCAGAACTAGTTGTAGTGATTGTAACAAGTTCAGCGAGCATAGAATATGAGTTTTACCGACTGGGTCTGTGAATCTGGTCCAATCAGGGAGCCCTGGCTGACAGATATAAACAGGAGTGTCAGACGTCCTGTTCACTCTGACAGCTGGCTCTGCCGAAGCTGCATTAGTGTCAAGGACTCTCTGTGTGTAAATCAAGGGGGACTTGGTGACAGGATACCGGCCTCTGGAATTATTTCACTCATGGCTAGGGAGAAGAAAGAGTCAAAGTATATTAGCATCAGTAAAATGATTGTACTGATGAATTTAGTGAGGCTGAAAGTTATTAAACATCCCAGGACCTCATGGTCAATATCTCAGAATGCTGAAGGAGGTGCATCTGGAGATGTTCGAGACATTCTTCCAAATTTCTATAGATTCTGCAATGATTCCCACAGATTAGAAAGTAGCAATTGTCAGCCCCTCTATTTAAAATGTTGGTGAAAGATTAACAGTTCAGTTCGCCTTCCATCAGTAATCAGGAAAATGCTAGAATCTGTTATAAAGGATGGGACAAGTAGATGCCTATGTGATAATAATCTGATTGGGCATAGTCAGCAGGGGATTTGTGAATGGAACATCATGTTGATGAATTTGTTGGAGCTTTTGAAGATGTCACAAAATTGATGAAGGAGAGCCGATGAAGGTAATTTACTTAGATTTTCAGAGGGCTTTTCATAAATTTCACTACAGGAAGCCAGTTAGAAAAACTAAAGCACGTGAGAAATGAGATAATATACTGCAATGGATTAACAATAGGCTACCAGACAGAAAACAGAGAGTAGGAACGAATGGATCACCCTTGTGTTAACAGGCTGTAAAGGGGTACTGCAAGGATCCGTACTTGTGGATCACAAATATATCAACGATCTGGAGTTGGGGTCCAAGTGTAATAGTTCCCAACTTGTGAATGATACAAAGCTAAGCAGCATTGTGTGTTGTGAAGAAAATGAAAAGCAGCTTCAGGAAGATCTGGACAGACTTAGTGAATGGGCAAGCACATGGCAGATGGAATATAATGTGGATAAATGTGAGGTTATCCACTGTGGTAGGAGAGAGAGATGTGAAGAGTATTTCTTAAATGGTAGCAGGTTGAGAAAGTGGAGATATGCAAAGGAGTCCTTATCAATAGGTCACTGACTGGTGTCAGTGATTGAAGGGCAGGCATCAGGAAAGGATCCCACTGAGAACCACACACTGCTCTTACTGATGGCAAACCTCATTGCATAGCTTGCAAATCCCACCTGATGAATCTCCTCTTTGTGCCCTGAGTCCTTTAGTTCTCACAGGCCTTGAGTGGGTGCAGTATCCACAATAGCCACTGCCATCCAGTTGGAGTGGCAGTCAATGAGGAGGTGCCTGCCACTGATTACTCTCAATGGGGGAGTCCTTCCCTTAGGATCCTTGATGGAAAACTGCAGTTCAAGAGGAGAATATCAAAAATGTTGCTAAAGAGATTTAAAGAATGTCTTAAACGAAGAAAATGAGACAGGAGGGAATTCCAGAATTAGGGCCCAGGCGGTTGATGGCATGGCCAACCGACACATCTCCAGCTGATGGGCAAGACCCCCCCATCTGTTAAATATCGTCCGCTGAGATTAGGCTTGTACAACTGGAGGCTCCAGGGAAATATTCGAGGTTTTGCGACCTTAAGGTGCTGGTAGTCTCCCAACATTTCTGGAACTGCATCCCAGCAAGGAATATGTTTGGGATAGAAATGCAATCTGTGCCAAAGTGCCTCTTGGCTTGCAGTACTCATGTGACCTCAGCCATGACACTGATCAGGGGACTGCCAACTTGCAACCAGTTTCATAAAGTCACAGTACAGGTTGGACTGTTACTTGGAAACCTCATAAAATGGAGCTGTGTCAGAGAACTGTAAATATGTACAGCTAGTGACAGAGATACAGGTACGTTCCACACTGTGAAAGCTGATGCAAGCAATTGAAAAAAAAGAATAAAGAAACAAGCCCAGATAACTGAAACACGGGGCAAGATATAATGGCTGCAACCATTCTCTTCCCAGCTCCGACTGAAATGAAAAGTGATATGAAGCAGAATTAGGAACTTCTCCACATGCAATGGCAAAACTACAGAGTTGTAACAGAGCAGCTTATCAAACCAGAGCAGTTACAAATATCTGTACACTTATCACTGTTGTCAAGACACTGTTTCAGTGTATTACACACCAAATCTCTCAGAACTACAGAGAAGCAGACAGCAGAAATTTTGGAAGTCTCAAAGGCCCCAAGTGAATATAACTTATGGTACGTGTTCAATATTAGAGCTCAATATGTAAAAGAATCCATTGATCAGTATGTGACTTCATGAACTGAACTCACAGATTCCTGCAAATTTGCACAACCAAAAGGTGATCTATTTAGAGATGAGATTATAACAGGGATAAGAGATCCTGCAGTGAAAGCACATCCACAGAGAGGGGAGAAGCTTACATTCAGGAAAGGAATTGGCATGTGCAGAAGTCAACAACTAGAGCACATTCATTGCTGAACAGACGAGACTTTGCATTATTCTGTTAGATTTTCCAGGTCCAAAGCACAGGACAATGAACAGGTTGAAAATACTATGGACGACATCATGCAAAAGAAATGAAAACATGCCATGTTGGGTAAGCAGTGTTCTCACTGCAAGAAGCTGAGTCATTTTGTACACAAAGAATAGCTAGAAGGATGCACAATATACAGATACAGAGACTCATTGGAGAGATATCAGCTGAAGGTTCTGATAAATCACTTTACACTGTACAACAAGTTGGTTCAGTCAGACCAATAGGTGATAAAAAGCTTGCAACTACTGAAATGCTGGAATTATTGCAGTGTGACACCTGTGAGACAGTGCTGGAGCAGCTCTAATGCAGCACGGACATTCTGTTACATTTTCATTTAGGGCTCGGATGCTTACAACAAGAATGAATGCCTGGCCATTGTCTTTGCAAGTGAATATTTTCATCAATACCTATTTAAAAATAGACAGAATGACAGGCTAATCTGACCACAAGTCTCTTCAAAGCAATTTCCTTAAGCTACTGCTATCTGTTCGAAAGCATGTGAAATGAATGTTATTCCAGCTACAGAGATATCATTCAGATTTGACATATAAGCAAGGGGAAAAGGTGCACATCACCAACTTGCTGTTGAGAGCAGCATTCCCAATGAAAATGTAGAGAATGCTGTGACAGGGTGTGAAACCTTCCATATCTAACATGCAGTAGTAGTTCAACATACTCTGGAAGTCATTCACCAGATAGTAACATTGAATTCAAGAGATAGGTGCCTTGCTCAAATCAAATCCCAACCAAGGAGATGATGGCACTAGGCATGAAGCCCAGGTTAATGTCTGGAGACATGGCTTTGAATCCACCATGGCAGTTTGTGAAATTTAAATTCACTAGTATTTTGTCAATGGTGACAACTGTTAGAGTCATTGAGATGTACAGCACAGAACAGACCCTTTGGTCCAACTCATCCATGCTGACCAGATATCCCAACCCAATCTAGTCCCATTTGCCAGCACTTGGCCCATATCCCTCTAAGCCCTTCCTATTCATATACCCATCCGGCTGCCTTTTAAATGTTCTTTGTACCAGCCTCCACCACCTCCTCTGGCAGCTCATTCCATACATGCACCACTCTCTGGGTGAAAAAGTTGCCCCTTAGTTCCTTTTAAAATGTTTCCCTCTTACCCTAAACCTATGCCCTCTAGTTCTGGACTCCCCCCTCCTCAGAGAAAAGACCTTGGCTATTTACCATATACATGCTCCTCATGATTTTACAAAATCTCTATTGGGTCACCCCTCAGCATCTGACACTCCAGGTAAAAATGCCCCAGCCTGTTCAGTGTCTCCCTATAACTCAAACCCTCCAACCCTGGCAACATCCTTATAAATCGTTTCTTGAACCCTTTCAAATTTCACAACATCCTTCCGATAGGAGGGAGACCAGAACTTTGCCTTGGGAAAAAAAAACTAATGACTGCCATCCTTACCTGGCTTGGCCTACATGTGACATCAGATCTGCAGCAATGCGATTGAGACTTAACTACTCTCTGGACAATACTGTAAATGCTGACCTAGCCAGCATTGCCTGTATCCCTTGAATGATGAAAGTAGTGATGAAAGAATGCTGTAAAAGCATTAAGTTTTCAAAACGACACACCTGTGGCTTTAAAAACATAGTGGTCATATAGAGATGAATTGACATCCCAAGATGTCATCTTGATAAAGGAATCACAAAGAAATTGAATAAATCCAGCAGAAGGCAATCCTTGAGTGGAGAAATACACTTGTTGAAGGAGTGAAGAGTAGTCCAGTACAATGGCTAAGATCACACTGTCCCCGAGCCACTCTTCCAATAACAAAAATGTTACCTTTACCACAGGTAGTAACAAGCTTGAGTGATAAAACTATGGTGAAGCAACAGAAAAACAAATTTCATTTTGTTAAAGCTGCCAAATCATTGCCAAAGTTGAGCACTGTAGAGCCAGCAAGGGTACAAAGCTTCAACGTTCTCAACAAGAGTCAGTTTAAGTGGTAAGTTGACATTTGTGTAGAGCAGTTGTCACCTTAATCGTAAATGATAAAAGTGAACAACCAGATATACCTCTGCTGCTGTGGCCAATCAGGAAGATGTAGACACACCACCTGCATGGTACACAAATCGACCATTAGATCCGGAGGTCCACAATACCATAACAACAGAAATGGGACAACAGCAGATAACTTCAAACAACCCAGAACAACATATCCCTTGGAAGGAACATCATGTGCTATTCATATACAGGAACCGAGATACATTAATAACTGCAAATACATGAGCGCAGGCATGTGTATTGTGGGCAAATTGTATGACTTAAAATGCAGATTAAAGTGCATGCATTTTTTTCTTGTCATTTTCGTATGAAAAGGGGAATGTTTGTGTTAGCGATTTGTATCAATGTGCCTCCTGAACTGCCATCATCATATCACTTTCAACACGAGCCATTGACACGGTTGGGGTAGGAGGGCTGCCATCTTGCAACCAATTTAAATAAAGTCATACTAGTTGCCAGACTGTTATCTTGAAAGCTCTTTTTTGTATTCACTCGAGAAATATGGGTGTTGCTGGCTGGGCCAACATTTATTGCCAGTTCCCCAATTACCCTTGAGAAAGCGGAGGTGAGATGCCTCCTTGAACCACTGCAGTCCCGAACATGGTAGGTATGTACTCTGTGCCTTGAAGGAAAATGTTGAACTAAGACCATAGAATTCAACTGGTTTCCCTCTTCACATGTGACAAAAGTGAAATGATACCTTTGCTCTACTGACCTGCCTAATCTGCGCAGGATAGTACAAATCCTGAAAACTAATTTGCTGATCTTCTCAGCTCATTGTTCCATCTGGATAAGAGTATATTTGACCCAATATCCTCCAGTTCTTAATTTTATTGTATCTCTTTTCAACAGAAGTCAATTTAATGTACTGTGTTGTCACATTCCATTAAAGTATATGGAGTGTCCTAAAGTTATTAAACAATTTAACAGTCAGCCATTACTGCAGCATAACATGTGCAGTGGACATGCAATTTCCCAGAGCAATGAGGCTGAAATTATACTCCAATATATCTTTCACCAGCAATGTGTCGTCTAATACAGAGCCTGCCAAACCTATACCATGAGCTTCCGAACAGTGACAACATTCAGATGTCGAGCAGCCAAAAATTCAAAATATGGGCAAGGCCCAAAACCCAAAAGCATGCTTAATCGTATTTTTCCTAAATAACCCACTAAAGTAAAACAAATAGGAGGAACAGCACCACTTACTTTATACAGTGCCATCAGCATGATGAAATGTCTCTATTCACCACAAGTAAAGCAAAATATGATCCCTAGGGACATAAGGACATTAAGTCAGCGATAAAGAGGAATCCCAGAGCTTAGGGCCCAGGAAGCTGAAGAGATTCATGGCCCTGGCAAATTCAAAATTTACAGCTATGTGCTAATGGTTACATTAAAGCTTTGGGGTAGTTGTCATTAAGTGCAATGGCGAAAGGCCCCAATCTATTGAGGGACTCGTAACTGTCAGCTGTAAGTTTGTTATTCAATCCATACAGTAAATGTCCCTTTTTTAAATTCCTTCATGTGGTGGGCTGTTGTGCAACATTTATTGCTTATTTCTAATTGCCCCGACAGAAAGCAATAGTAGGCTGCCAATTGCCATGGATTGCAATTGTATTGAGGCCCTGCAGAATGCATCATTTTAATGGTAAAAAGTTGCACTTTGTAATATCCAATTTGAAATGTTTGGAATGTACTTTTAGTTATTTTATTTTGGCAAAAGATGGTGGAGTGAAGTCATGGGTATGCAAGGGAGCAATTTGAAAACTACCAATCAAATCATGGTGATCTGAAATGTTCTTTCCTGAGCCTCCCTTCCCCAATGTCTGTTTGGTTAGATTCCAGGCTTCACATGCTCACTTTTGCTCAATTCTTTTTTTTATCTAAGTGACCTTCTCTTCCAACTCTGTGGTTCAGATAATTTCTGCCTCCCAGAGTTAACCTGGTTCTGGTTATTCTTGTCTTCTGGTGACTATGTTTCAGAATTTCAGGGACTGCTTTAGGTCATCCTGAAGTCAAGAAACACACATCTTTCTTTTCTTCATGAATCCATCTCTCTGATTTTTAAATATCAATTACAAGTCACCCACATTAACAACTCACCCACCTCCCTTAACTCTTCCTGATCAGCTCCATGAAGTTAGGTTCTCCTTTTTGTCAGTTTAAACATTGAAGTCTTTGCTTCAACCAAGGCACTGTCTTAAGGTAATCTGGTGTTGGGTTTTGTGAAATCTCCCCTTACACCACAGAATGTGATAGTGTTCGCATCAGGAAAAAAAGCAGTAAAATTGCCCAATAATACTTGGAAATGAGTGTATTGGTCACAGTAGAGCATTGTTCTGTGGTATGCAAAATAAGTCAGACGAATGTCCATCATTCACACATTTCATTGGTTTCTCCTACTGGCTGATAGTTAGTTACGATTGGACTTTCGATTCTTCATTGAATATATTCAAGATTGAATGGGATAGATTTTGGATTAACTTAAGGTATTAAGGGTAGGGGGAACAGGCAGAAAGGTGCAGTTAAGGTCACCAAATCAACCATGACTTTAATGAAGGGAGTACCTGCTCCATTTTCTTATGTTCTTATGGTTATCCTCCCATTCCACCACAGAAATGGCCTAAATGATTTCAAAGCCCTGGCCTCCTTTGATCTCCCAGATAAGAGTTGGTTACTTAGTTGGTAGGACAGCTAGTGAGTGACACCAATAGCATGGGTTTGATGGCTGAAGTCACCATGATGATCTTGCCTTCTTAACATTGCTTCTCACCTTATATATAGTGACCCTCAGGGTCAAGTCACCACCAGTTGTCTCTCTTTAGTGAGAGAGTGGGACAATTGTGACTCTCCTTTAGGGGAAGGCAAAGGTGGTGTTATCACAAGACTATTAATTCAGAAATCCAAGGAAGGTTCTGAGGACCAGGGTTCAAATAGTGGCAGATGGTGGAATTTGAATTTAATGCAAAAAAAATCCATAATTAAGGTGTCTCATGATGCCCATGAAGCCATTGTTGATTTCCAGTAAAACCCATCTGGTTCACTGCCATCCTTACCCCTACACTGCCATTCCTATCCCTACATGTAACTGCAGACCCATAGCAATGCGATTGACTCTTAATTACCCTCTGGGTAAGTAAGGATGGGCAATAAATGCTGGCCTGGCCAGTGGTAGCCACATCCTGTGAACAAATAAAAAAAAAATTTCCTCTTGAAAGTTCAACGTCGACCTTTAAGGGGCTGTAGAACTGATGGCAGTTTATGGGGTGTCCAAACAATTACATAGAACATAGATCTGTACAGAACAGGAGTGGGCCCTTCAGTCCATGACATCATGCTAGAAATGACACCAAATTAAACTAACCCCTTCTGCTTGCTTTTGGACCTTTTCCCTCCATTCCTTGCACATTCGTGTGCTTATCTAAAAGTCCCTTAAATGCCCCAATTGTGTTTGCCTGCACCACAATGCCTGGCAGTGAATTCCAGGCTATCACATCTCCTTTGAACTTTCCCCCTCTTATTTTAAATGCATGCCCCCTAGTTTTCAACATTTTAGCTCTGGGAAAAAGATTCTGATGGTCAGCCTATCATGCAACACTACCAATTCCAGACTAAAATGGCAATTGGGACCCCATATGTTACTGGACCCTAATTCCCATTTATGCTAAATTTGCCAAGACCATCAGATGCATTGGACATGTGCACTCTGTGTTGCCACATTTATGAGTTTAGAATCATAGAGACCCTACAGCATGGAAGCAGGCCTCTGAAGAAGACCTTCACCCAGACCCAACCCTATAACCCCACATTTTCCATGGCTAATCCACTTAGCCTGCACATCCCTGGGCAATTTAGCATTGCCAGTCTACCTAATCAGCACATAGACTCATACGGCATGGAAACAGACCCTTTGGTCCAAACAGTCCATGCTGAACATAAGCCCAAGCTAAACTGGCCCCCACCTGCTTGCTCCTGCCCCAGGCCCATATCCCCCTCAATCCTTTCCTATTCATGTACTTATCCACGAATATTTTAAAATATTGTAACTGTACCCACATCCACATCCACCACTTCCTCAGGAAGTTTATTCCACATTTTTGCACTCTGGGAGAAAACTCACGCAGACACAGGCAGAATGTGAAAATTCCACATAGGCAGTTGCCTAAGGCTGGAATCGAGCCTGGATCCCTGTTGCTGTGAGGTATCAGTGCTAACCACTGAGCCACCGTGCTACCCTACTGGGGGGAGGGGGGGGGAGGAGGGGCAGGGGTGCTAATTCCCATTTTGAACTCATCAATGACCTGCTAAAGCTACATAAATCATTATGCACAAACTGGTAAATGGCAAATCAGGAAAGAGTTTAAGCTCAATGCAACATGAAGCTCAACTAAAAAACTTTTGCTCTCCAGCTGTTGCCTCTGTCCTCAATCACCGCATCCATCCTCCCCTCCCTCTCCCCCGTGCCACAATGGAATTATGTTTGAATGGAAAGAAACACACTGACTCAACCCATTGCTAGTAACATTGGTATGTGAGTGAAATCCAGAGCAAATTTCCACAGAGCACAGCAGATTGTGAAACTGGACCGGGTCCAACCACCATCTGGAAACAAAACTGAAATTCGTTGTTGTTTGGATTTAATTTCTGCTTGTCCTGGTGAGTTTGATAAAGATTTACATTGTTCACTCCTCGTATTAATCTGTTCAGAAATCTCTGAGATTGTGTAAATGACGTTATGGGCTTGATATCACATTGTCCCATTTTTAATGAGTCAATGACATGGTTTTTTTCAATACATAAGAAACAAGTGAGAGGCAAAAGTAGAGATTGGGCCACTCCAAATTGATGCAGGAAGGCTATTGATGGGAGATAAGGCAATAGGTGAAGAACGTAATACATACTTTGTGTCATGTCTTCACAGTGGAAGACATGAATAATAACCCAACAATTAAGGAGAGTCAAGCGGCAGAGTTGAGTATGGTGGCCATTAGAAAGGAGAAAGTACTTGATAAGCTAAAAAGTCTAAAAATTGATAAATCTCCTGGCCTGGATGGGCTACATCCTAGTGTTCTGAGGGAGGTGGCTGAAGAAATAGCGGATCTGAGGGAGGTGGCTGAAGAAATAGCGGAGGCATTGGTTGTAATCTTTCAAAAATCACTGGAATCAGGGAAAGTACCAGATGAATGAAAAATTGCTGTTGTAACCCCCTTGTTCAAGAAAGGATCAAGACAAAAGATGGAACATTATAGGCCAATTAGCCTAATCTCGGTTGTAGGTAAAATTCTAGAACCCATCATTAAGGATGAGCTTTCTAAATTCTTGGAAGTGCAGGGTTGGATTAGAGCAAGTCATCATGGATTTAGTCATGGGAGACTGTGCCTGATAAACCTGTTAGAATTCTTTGAAGAGGTAACAAGTAAGTTAGACCAGGGAAACCCATTGGATGTTATCTACCTAGACTTCCAAAAGGTCTTTGAAAGGGGCCTCATGGGAGGCTGCTGAGTAAGGTGAGGGCCCATGGTGATCGAGATGAGCTACTGGCATGGATTGGGGATTGGCTGTCTGACAGAGGCAGAGAGTTGGGATAAAAGGTTCCTTTTCAGAATGGCAGCTGGTGACAAGTGGTATCCTGCGTGGTTCAGTGTCGGGGCCCCAGCTGTTCATTTATATATTAATGATCTGGATGAAGAGACTGGAGGCATTCTGGTGAAATTTGCCAATGATATGAAGTTAGGTGGACAGGCAGGTAGTTCTGAGGAGGTGGGGAGACTACAGAAAGATTTAGAGAAGTTTAGGAGAATGGTCCAGGAAATGGCTGATGACATTCAATGTGAGCAAATGTGAGGTCTTACACTTTGGAAAAAAGAACACAGGCATAGACTATTTTATAAACGGTGAGAAAATCCATAAAGCCAAAGTACAAAGGGATCTGGGAGTGCTAGTAAAGGATTCTCTAAAGGTTCTCTTGCAGGTTAAGTGTGTAATTAAGAAAGCAAATGTAATGTTGTCATTTATTTCAAGAGGGTTGGAACATAAAAGCAGTGATGTGCTACTGAGACTGTATAAAGCTCTAGTTAGGCCCCATTTAGAATACTGTGTCCAGTTTTGGGCCCCACACCTCAGGAAGGACATACTAGCACTGGAGCGAGTACAGTGGAGATTCACACGGATGTTCCCTGGAATGGTAGGCCTAACATACCATGCACGGCTGAGGATCCTGGGATTGTATTTGTTAGAGTTCAGAAAGTTGAGGGGATAAGATAATGTGTCGCTTAGAAAGGGTGGACACTGGGAAATTGTTTCCGTCAGGCAGGTATACTAGGACTCGTGGGTATAGCCTTAGAATTAGAGCCGGTCAATTTAAAATGAAAATTTCTTCAGCCAGAGAGTGGTGGGCCTGTGGAATTCACTGCCACAGAGCACAGCGGAGGCCGGGACATTAAATCTCTTCAAGGCAGAGATTGATAAATTTTTAGTCTTGCAAGGAATTAAGGGAAATGGGGAGAGTCCGGAAACTGGAGTTGAAATGCCCATTAATCATGATTGAATGTTGGAGCGGACTCGATGGGCCGAATGGCCTTACTTCCACTCCTATTTCTTATGGTCCTATGGTTAAAATGATGAATGAAGAAATTTCATATAAACTGATAAACAAACAGCAGGCACTCAATAAATAACAATGAGGAGGTGGATTTTACATTACCATGGAAGATATCCTCTGCTCTGAACTAAATGTCTGTCAACACTATGCCAACCAGTCACCCTGCAATGATATTGCATTACAGTGTCCTGTGGAGCGTTTCTGTCCCTCAAGTATGAGACCTCAAGATTAAGGTCAGTCAGATTGACTCAAAGCTCTGTAGTTGCAGCAGCACGAGAGGACAATATAGTACTTATTAAAAATCTGTTCATGGGATGTGGGTGTTACTGGCAGGACCAACATTCTCGGCAGTAAGCTTCAAATGCAAATCACTCGCATCATCCACCTCGCTTTTGCTTCTTTTGCAAATCACTTTAAAGTTTGGTCTTTCTTTTTTGATTGTTTTATATGTGGGAACAGTTTCACCCAAGCTAATTCAGTATCTCTATGGCCTTTCTGATTTTTGAAAACTTCTATCAATTTTCTCTTAACTTTGTTTTCTCCAACAAAAATAGTCTTAACCCCTTCAATCTATCCTAATACTGGAAATACCTCATCCCTGAAACCATTTTGTCAACCTGTTGTAATGTCTTCTGCATGCACTCCAGTGCATTCTCATCTTTCCATAATGCAGAGTCCAGACTATACACAGTACTCCAGCTGAAATCTAACAAATGTCTTATACAAATTCAACATCCAATTCTTGCTCTTAAGCATTTATGCCCCATTAATAAAAGCGAGAATACTGTATGCTTTATTAACTCTCTACCTGCACTGCTACCTTCAGTGATCTGTGCATGTCCTTCTGCACCTGCACCCCTTTTAGAACTGTAGCCCTCATGTTATATTATCCATCCATGATCTTTCATCTATTTACCCCCTTCAACAACTTGCCTATATCCTTTTGGAGCTGCACACTATCCTTCTCACAGTTTATAATGCTTCCAATTTTCATACATTTTGCAACTTTGAAATTGTCCCCAGCATCAGGAATAGCAAAGATCTCTGCACTGATCCCGGGGGAATCCACTGCAAACCTTCTTTCAGCCAAAAAGTAAATCCATTGATCGTTACTCTGTTTCCTATCACTGATCCCATTTTGTATTCACATTGTCACTGTCCCTTTTATCCCATGAGCCTGAGGTTTTCTCACAAGTCTGTTGTGTGGAATTGTAGCAAATGCCTTCTGGAAACATGTACACCATATCAACAGAGGTACCCTCATCGTCCCTTTCCACTACCTCTTCAAAAAACTCTAGCAAGTTCTTTAAACATGATTGCTCCTTCAGAAATCTATCCCTGTCTTCCTAATCAATTCCACCTTTTCAACAAACTCTAAATTGTGAAAATTGTTTTCAGAAGTCACCCCATTGATAAAGTTGGAACTGACCAGTCTGTAATTGCTGGGCTTATCCTTATGTCTTTTTTGGAACATGAGTATGAAGTCTGCAACTTTCTAGTCTTCTGGAATCTCCACTGAGTCTTGGGAAGACCAAAGGATTATGGTCAGTGCCTCTACAATCGCACTCTCACTCCCTTCAATATCCAGATCCATTTCAGCCAGTCCTGGTAGCTTTGAGCATGGACAGTCTATCCAACACTTCCTCCTCTCATCAACTTTGAACTTTCCTCTGAGCCCATCGCACAGTTAGTTTTTCTCACCAATCTCTCTCCAGTCTGTCCTGCTCAGCTCCATTCTTGCCTGATTAAAGTCAGCTCTCCGCCAATTGATTTTTCTTACTCTGGATTGACCAAATCATCCTAAACCTTATGACACAATGATCACTGTCTCCTAAACATTCCTGTACTGACACTTGACCCACTTGGCCCATCTCATTTCCAAGAACCAAGTCCAACAGTCTTGTTGGACTGGACATTTAATAGTTGCAAGATATTGTCCTGCTCACAATCTAAGGGTACTTGCCCTTCACTGCCTTTTACCCCACCAGTATCTCAATCATTGTTTGAGTAATTAGAGTCCCCCATTATAACTATTCCATAATGTTGGCATCTCTCTGTAATTTCTCTACAAGAGTTGTTGCATGACATCCTCTTCATTAGTTGGCAATCTACAGATTGCACTACCTTTTTTGCTCCTCAGCTCCAGCCATATCAAATGTGTCTTTGAATCCTCTGAGACATCTTCTTTTTCTCCCAGTGCAATGCTCACTTTAACCAATGCAGTCACTCCTTATCCTTTCCTTCCTTTTCTTTTAGGAACACCTCATACTCAGCCATCTTTAATACTAAGTCTTGTCCTTCTTTGAGCCAGGTCTCTGTTATTGTCACAAATATTCTCTGACAAGATGTCAAATTTGTTGGCAAAGCCAAATTTTGTTGCCAATTCCTAAGTGCCTTTGAGAAAGTGGTAGTGAGTCACTTTCTTGAATCACTTCAGTTCATTTAGTACATTTGTTGTTAACAAGGGAGTCCCAGTGACAGTGAACGAATGGCAATATAGTTTCAAGTCAAGATGGTGAGTAACCTGGAGAGAAACCTGCCAGTTATGGTGTTCCCAAGCATCTGCTGCTCTGTTCCTTCTGGGTAGTAGAGGTTGTAGGTTTGGAACTGCTGATGGAGCCTTGGTGAATTGTTAGAGTTTTGTGGAAAGTACACATCGCCGCGACTGTATGACGATCGTGGGGTGAGTGAATGTTTAAGGATGGTGGATGGAATACCAATAAAATTGGCTGCTTCTTATTGACGGGAGGTGGAAGACCTGGAAAAACGGTGCACTGACAACAACCTAGCTCTCAATGTTGGCAAAACCAAGGAACTCATGAGTGACTTTCAGCGGGATGTCACTAATGCACCCCTACACATTAACAACAAAGAGGTGGAATAGGTGGAGTGTGTCACGCTCCTGGCAGTGGTCATCCACAACAAGCTTTCTTCATGTGGATGCATTCATTACAAAGGCCCAATAACGTCTCTTCTTCCTCAGGCAGCTGAGGAGATTTGGCATGACAGCGAATACCCTTGCCAACAATTAGACATGAGCCATCGAGAGCATTCTGTCTGAATATACCACTACCTGTATGGCAACTGCATCATTCAAGATCGGAGACGGTTACAGAGAGTGGTGAATTCAGCCCGGACAATCACAAAGGCCAACCTCCCATCTATAGAATCCATCTACCAGGCCCACTGCCAAAGAAAGGCTGCCAACATTCTCAAAGATCCATCCCACCCTGGCAATGTTTTTCGACAACCTCTACCATTGGGGAGAAGGTACAGAAGCCTCAACGCATGCACTAGCCAGTTTTGTAACAGTTTCTATCCTACTGTTGTTAGAATACTGAATGGACTCACAAACTCTTAACATTCACCTGTACCTGTGTTTTTGCTTTTGCCGCTGTTTACCTATTATTTACTATCCATGCTACTTAACTCTGAGATCTGCCTGTATTGCTCACAAGACAAACCTTTTAACTGTGCCTCGGTACACATGACAATAAATTTAATTCAATTCAATTGGTTTGTGTCAAACTTATTAAGTGTTGTTGGAGCTGCATGTAGCTAGGAAGTGTAGGGTTTCTCGCACACTATTGAACTGTGTTTTTGACAGACTTTGGAGTCAGGAGATGAGTTGTTCACTGCAGATCTCCAAGCCTTTGACCAGCATTTGTAATCATTGCTTTTATATAGTTGGTCCAATTCAGTTTCTAATGGGATGCCCCCATTAAGTTAATGGTGGGGAGATTGGTCAATGGCAATCCTATTGAATGCCAAAGGGAGATAGTTATATCCTATATGGAGATGGCTATTGTCTGGCACTTGTGTATGCAAATATTGCTTGGCACTAATGGAAGAAAAATTATTGATGATGAGAGGCAGGCTAAAGAACTCCATGTAGCCTACATTACACTAATAAGTAAACTTCAAAAATTTAATTGGCCATAAATGGTTTTCGGACATTTGGCAGTCATGAAGTCAGCTATATAAATGCAATTTTTTCATTCAAGATGCTCAGCCTTGGTCTAGTTGTCTGGCTGTGGTGATGATAGTGTCATTCCAATTAGTTTTCGTGGCAACAGTAAATCAGCACAGTGGCTCATTAGTTAACACTTCTGCCCCACGGCGCCAAGGACCTGGGTTCAATTCCATCCTTGGTCTGTGTGGAGTTTGCACATTCTCCCTGTGTCTACGTGGGTTTCCTATGGTTGCTCAGCTTTCCTCCCACAGTCCTAAGATGTGCACATTAGGTGGATTGGCCAAGCTAAATTGCCCATCGTGTCCAAGGATATCCAGGCTAGGTGGATTAGACATGGGAAATGTAAGGTTACAGGGATAGGGTGGGTCCAGGTGTGATGCTCTTCAGAGGGTTGATATGGACTTGATGGGTCGAATGCCTGCTTTCACACTGTAGGGATTCCATGAGTCCAATGTTTGTGATAGTGGGGATCTTTGTGATGATGGTGGTGGTTGGAGATGGCTGGTGTTTAATGTGTTGGAGCTAGTGGCTGTCCGACACTTACATGAGTCAGGTGTTACATGTTGGCTCAGAGTCCAAGCTTGATTTCCTGCTGAGTCTTGCTGCAGAGCTGTTACGTTATCAGGGGAGTTCAGAATGAATACTGTGGAAATGTCAATGGGTTGTCCCCACGTCTGACCTCAGAATGCAGGGAAAATGAGGCAAGTAGTTCTGCTGAATACAAAAGCACCCAATGAAGATATTTTCTGACCAACCTGCTCAGTGATGTTAGTACGCACCTCTTGAGCTGGTAGGAGTTGGACTCATTCTTCTGGCCCAGCATTGTGTAACAACAGCTCTGCCTAAAATCCAAATGCTTGTTTCTGGGCACTGATGGGGATAGATGCCATGATCTAGCCCTGTCTCCTGACACCTCCTTCTTCTTTGGTGTTATTGTATTGTCCTTAACAGGCTCTGTGTGTAAACTGAACAACTGGACGCACTGGTGATGTAATGGTGGTGGTTAATAGATGGAAATTGCAATAGGTGGTTTGGTGATGGGAAAAGCCATTTGGCTCTGTCAATAACACTTCTGGAGAACGATAAAAACAGTCCTCTGGTCTGGGGTCAATGGGAATCAAGGGCCGACTGCAGCTAGGAATGTGGAGTTTCATAAGATTCACAAGGGATGGAATGAGTAAATAAATAACACCTTATCAAGATGAAATGCAGGGACAAAATTGTTAATCAATAGCTGCAGTGTCTATTCTTTTTCATAAGGGTAAACTTTGCAAAATTCACTTTTCATGATTATTTTAGATATTTTGTTGTCAACTTCCAATTAACAGCAGAATTATCCCATAGATGCTTCATGTAGCAGTAACCTGGAGATTCCTACAGACTCCAGGAGAAGTGAGAAGGATAATGAATAAAAGAAATGTAAGTACATGGGGAGTGGGACTGGGGTAGCCTCAACATGTTATCAAAAAGTAACTCAGTTCAGTGCTGACTCCCTTCTGTGGGATCTTTCTTGAGCAGTGGGATGAGTAATATTGCAGCATCTACCTAGAAACTATAGACCAGTAAGCTTAACATCTGTGATAGGTAAGTTGCTTGAGAAGATTCTGAGAGATACGATGTACATGCATGTGAAAAGACAGGGTTTGTTTAGGAGAGTCAGCATGGTTTTGTGAGTGGGAGATCATGCCTCACAAATTTGTTAGAGTTCTTTGATGAAATGATCAGGAAGGTTGATGAAGACAGGGCAGTAGACATGGTCTATATGGATTTCAGTAAGGCCTTTGATAAGGTTCCACATGATAGACTGCTGTGGAAGGTTAGATCGCATGGAATCCAGGGCGAGCTGGTAAATTGGATACATAATTGGCTTGGTGGTAGGAAGCAGAGGGAAATAGTGGAAGGATGCATGCCTGACTGGAGGCCTCTGACGAGTGGAGTGCCTCAGGGTCAGTGCTGGGCCCCTGCTGTTTGTTATCGGTATCAGTTACTTGGGTGAGAATGCATAAGACATGATTACTAAGTTTGTAGATGACTCTAAAGTACCAGGTATCATGGACAGTGAGGAAGGTTATCAGAAAGTTCAGCAGGACCTTAAGCAGCTGTGGAAGTGGGCTGAGAAATGACAAATGGAGTTTAATATGGATAAGTGTGAGGTGTTGCATTTTGGAAAGTCAAATCAAGGTAGGAGTTTCATGGTGAATATTAGGGCCTTAAGGAGTGTAGTGGAACTGCGAGACCTTGGAGTTCAGGTGCATGGTTCTCTGAAAGTGGAGTCACAGGCAGACAGGGCAGTGAAGAAGGCTTTTGGTACACTGACCTTCATCAGTCAGGGTATTGAGCATAGAAGTTGGGAAGTTATGTTGAAGTTGTACAAGATGTTGTTGAGGCATCATTTGGAGTATTGTGTTCAGTTTTGGTCACCTTGCTGTAGGAAGGATGTTACTAAACTGGAAAGAGGGCAGAAGAAAGAACATTGCCAGGACTTAATGGTCTGAGTTATCAGGAGAGGTTGGACAAGCTAGAACGTTTTCCTTTAGAGCGTAGGAGTTTGAGGGAGGATCTTATAGGAGTGTATAAGATCATGAGAGGCATGGGTAGGGTGAATGCACTCAGTCTTTTTCCCAGGGCTGGGGAATCGAGGTTTAGAGGGTCACAGTTTAAGGTTAGAGGGAAAAGAATAAAAGGGACCCTGAGGGCAACATTTTTACACAGAGGGTGGTACATATATGGAATGAGCTGCCAGCGGAAGTGTTTGAGGCAGGTACATTAACAACATTTACAAGGCATTTGGACAGATACATGGATAGGAAAGGTTTAGAAGGATATGGGACAAGTGCAGGAAAATGGGGTTAGTGTGGATGGACATTTTGGTTGGCACAGACCCGTTTGGTCCAAAGGGCCTGTCTCCGTGCTGTGGGACTAAATGACTCTATCTTTCATGTGACAGTAACTCTTTCAGGCAGAGAGTCTTATGTTGCATAAGGCCACTGCTATGCTCTTCTCATCCTGAGATAGCTAATTTCAAACGTTTTCAAATAGCAGAAAGAGAAGGGCATACTGATAGAGTATGCTGCAGTAAAGTGTGAAGATGCTTATATGGACTGTAAGAACTAGCACAGACAATTTGGGCCAAATGGCCTGTTTCAGAACTATCGGCGTATGTGTTGTGATGCCAACCACTACCAGCTAGCAACTAGGGGTAATTCAATGCCACCATCTCCCTTCCTTGACTGGGGCCTACTAGATTTACAATGGCAGAGGAACAACTGTTGGTGAGTCTTAACAAGAAGAGGCTCCTGTCATTAACAAAATGTAATTTGTTGCATGACAGCAATCAGGAATGAGTTAGGCATTTTACTAAGATTGTGAGGAAACCTAGGGTATCTTCAGGTTGTCTTCACTCGACAAAATTCATTGCTCCCTTGTTTTTCCCTATCCAAGTCCTTGTGACACTGAAGGGTCTGTTTCCATGCTGTACATATGACATCTCCAGATGGGGTGGAGTTAAACCAAAAGAGAAAATGCTGGAAAATCTCAGCAGGTCTGTCAGCATCTGTAAGGAGAGAAAAGAGCTGACGTTTCGAGTCTAACTGACCCTTTGTCAAAGCTAAATGCTTGTGGAACTAAATGCTGTCTTCAGCATTAGCCCTTTCAGAACCTCATACAAGAGTATGTTTGACACATTTCTGTATAAGAGGACATGAATTTCACTATAAGCAGCAGCATTCCTTTCCAATTATCACTTGTCTACCTCTGTCCCATTCCTTGAACTAGCGGTGCAATTGATTAAGATGTTAGGATGGATAGAAGATTGGTTGGCTGACAGAAAACAGAGAGTATGCACCATAAGGGTCTTTGACTGATTAGTATGATGTGAAGAATAGAGTCCGGCATGGCTCTGTGCTAAGCTGTAGGACATTTCACAGGTGTATAAGAGGTAAAATGACACCTCAGACAGTACTGTACTAGAATATCAAGCTCGATTGTGTGTTCAGGCTTGAACCCACAGCCTTTGATATCAAAGAGAATTGAGGTACTCACTGACCTAAACATAAAAAATTGATACCACTGCCAAAGACTCATCTAGACTCGAAATATTAGCTTGTTGTCTCTCCATGGATGTTTCCTGATCAACTGTGATTTCCAGCATTTTTGTTTTCAGTTAAAATTCTCATCCTTGGCTTTGCTCCCTCTATGGCCTGGCCTCTCCGCATCTCTGTCATCTTCTCCAGCCCCACCATGCTGTGGGATATCCACATTCCACTGACTCAGGCCTCTGTGAATTATTAATGGCTTCATGAGAGGTGACCTGGCCTTCAGCTGCCAAACTGGATTCCCCTTCTCTGCTGCTCTATTTCACTTTCCCTTTTTAAGTACTGTTCAGACTTGCCTTTTTGATCAAACTGTTACTCATCTGACCATATCTTATTTAGCTCAGTGTCAAAATTTAGCTGTTGTCTTACTCCTATGCTACACCTTGAGTCATTTTATTACATTGAAGGTACGGGAAATGGGAACATGTCAGTCAAGGATAGTGGAAAGAGAAGGGACTTGAACTATGGCACAATGCAGTACTGTGGATATTAGAAACCTGAAACAAACACAGGGATTACTGGAGAAACTCAGCAGGGCTGCGGAGGAAGTAACAGTGAACATTTTGAGATTGGTATGACTCTTCCTCAGAACTGGTGCTGGAAAACCTGTTGAGTTTCACCAGCATTTCCTGAGTTTGATGGCTCCTCCTGAGAGCTGACACAGGCACTATAGGCTGAATGGTCTCCTACCGTACATGCATTTTTATATTGTTCACCGCACGCAATGTTGTGACACAAGCAAATTAGCCCTCACACTTGCTTCTGAGCAATTCCTTAAGCAGCCTATGTTAATTTAAGCAAATCATTTGTAACAATTCTTGGCCCAATGATCAATTCATCTAATTTTAATCAGACAGCTCTCTCAAACCAACATTGTTGATACTAAAAACGTCTCACAATCAGACACATTGGAGTGAGCAGATAACTCATTATCTGTCACTTCACCCCTGCTAATAAAAGCCTGTGGAAAGAATTATTTCTCAGATCTCTCCACACGTCGCCTGACTCCTATGAAGCTGTTAAAAACCTCCTGATGTCCTTTCCCTGGCTTCTGTCAGCGTGTCCTTTGTTTGAAGTGAGAAGGCAAGCTGTCCAGAATAGCAGGTCACCATGTAGCACTGTGCTGCAGAAATACAGCAGGAAGGTCAAGCTCTTGCCCTGGCTTCAGTTAACTGGCTTTACTCTGGGAAGCTTGGAGGTTCTTCAATGTCTCCAGCTGGACTAGTTACCTTCTGTACTTACCACCTATTGAGGGCTTCAGGACTCCAATCAGACAAGGGTTCTGAGACTGCGTTTGCTGGCAGTGAGACACCCAATTCGGAGGCAGTTTCTCACTTTGCCCCTTTCCCATTTAGTGCCCTGTTAAGGATGACAGACCCAGTGTTGCATGCCCAATCAGAGAACCGGCCACAGGTGAGACAGGTAGGTGCTGTTAAGGCAAGTCAGAGACCTGGAGGATGATCAACGTGGTGGTGTCCTTAGAGGGTCATCCAGAAATCATTTATCGCAGGAGCCAAGGCTGGTGCCTCTCTCAATGAATCATAGGATCATACAGTACAGAAGAGACCATTCCGCCCATCAGGTCTGTACTGCCAAAATTATGCTACTACTTACACTGGTCTCACTTTCCCACACTGGGCCTATAGCCTTTAATGTTATGACATTTCAAGTGCCCATCCAAGTACGTTCTAAATGTTGTGACTACTCTCCCAGAAAGTGCATTCCAGACCCTCTCCCTACATCTGGCTGAAGAAATATTTGTCGAATCCCCACTAAACCTCCTGCCTTTCACTTTAAAATGATGGCCCCTAGTTATTAGCAGCTTTCTTTCCGCCCTGTCCATGCCATTCATATCCTATACACCTCAATCAGGTCCCCTCTCAGCCTTCTCTGCTCTGCAGAAAACAGCCCAAGCTTAATCAGCCTCTGTTCATTTAGCCCGAGGGTGTAACCTTCCTGACTGCAGCCCCCCTGTTAGTGGATGGGCTGTCTGGATCTGATAAGTCTGCTGCAGGGAAAGCTCCTTCATTGAACTGGTGGCTTTTGTACTTGAGGTGGGTTAGTCATCTGGCAGCAAAATGCCATAGGATCACCACCCCCCCACCCCAACACCTGGGGCTTTAACCATGTTAACTGACTGCCTACCTTCGGCTAACTCGAGAAAAGATCTCAAACCAATTTAGTTTTACCCGACCAGCATAACCTTTCACTCCCCAACCAGATTTCTGCACCTTTTTCAACCTTCTCCTAATCACTGATCAAATATTCTGAGGTTGTCAGAAATATTGAGAAAGGACGATTTACCCAACCTTTGTGTCGAAGCTTTTGTCAGATTTTATTTTTATTAAACTGGATCTTTCAGGGATGTTGTCATGACTGGCAAGGCCATCATTTGTTGCCCCATCCCTCATTGTCCTTGGAATTGAATGGCTTGTTCAGTCATTTCAGAGAGTATTTAAGAGTGGGTCTGGAGACACAGATAAGTCAGACCAGGTAAGGATGGCAGATTTCCTTCTCTAAGTGAAACAGATGGGTTTTCCAACAATCAATGATCATTTTGGTGGTCACTATTGCAGAAGCTTGCTTTGAATTTCAGATCATTTATTAATTCAGTTTGGATCTCACTAGCTTACCTGGTGGGATTTCAACCTCAGCATTAGCCTGGACCTGTAGTCCATTCACACTCCCATTTGAGGCACGCCGAAGTACCAGAAGCAATTTGAAGATCCAAATCTTTCCCATTTACCTCCTCCCTCCTCACCATCCAAGGCCCCCAGACACACCTTCCAGGTGAAGTAGTAATTTACCTGCACTTCATTCAATCTAGTCTGTATTCACTGCTAGATTGAATTTGTTGGAGAAACTCAGCAGATTTGGCAGCAAATGTGAAGAGAAAGCAGAGTTAGCTTTGTGAGCCCAGTGACTCTTCTTCAGAATTGATCCTAGAAGCTTGGGATAATTTTTATGGAACAGGACATAGGTGTTTCTTGAAGTGGTCGCCCAGTCTGCATTTCATTACCTCAATGTAAAGGAGACCACCTTATGAACAGTGAATACAGACTAGATTGAATGAAGTGCAGGTAAATTACTACTTCACCTGGAAGGTGTGTCTGGGGGCCTTGGATGGTGAGGAGGGAGGAAGTAAATGGGAAAGATTTGGACCTTCTGAGATTGCAGGGAGTGGTGCCGTAGGGGTGTGGGGTAGTATTGGAAGTGGAGGAGGAGTGGACCAGGGTGTCCCTGAGGGAACAGTTCCTGTGAAAGGCTGACAAGGGAGTTTGATGCATCTTGAAACAATTTGCAAGGGCAAGGTTCCTGATACAGCTTCCTTAACCTTTCGACTGGTGATTGGCCAAGGGCGCCAGATCTCTCTCAGTTGTGTTGTTTTCATAACACCTTGCAAAATAATGCTAAAAACATGTAACAAGTTCAACAAACATCAGAAATTGCTTTATTACTGCAATGTAAACACTTCAAAACTAAAAAAAGACCGTTAACAAATGATTAATAGATTAAACAATAATTAAAACATCTGCTGTTTCTTTTATCTTCATTACTTGGTCTCTATTTAACTTTTTTTTTCCACCTGACCTACATTTGTTTCTGAACTTTGGTCTTATTTTCTGTCTATCTGGTTAAATCTGCCATAAATGTTGATTGAATTATGAGCAAGGAGACTATTCAAACCATCGTTCATCATCTAGTTCTTTGCAGGAACTTGCCAGTTGGTCTCAATTCCCTTTCTCTTACCATGAAGGACTCTCCTTCTCAATCTGCCCCCTGCCTGAGACTTGGTGACCCTCAGGTTAAATCACCAGCAATTTGCTCTCTCTCTCTCATTATGAGAGATCAGCCCCATGGTCTGGTAAGCCTGTGGCAACTTTATCCTTTGCTCCGTAGCCCAGTTTTCTTTCCTTTGCAATCATTTGTCCACTTCCTTTTGCAAATTTTAGAATCTGCTTTACTCATCCTTACAGACAGTAGATTACAGATTACAATAGTTTAGATCAGAGTGGTGCTGGAAAAGCACAGCAGGTCAGGTAGCATCCGAGGAGCAGGAAAATTGACGTTTTGGGCAAAAGCCCTTCATCAGGAATAGAGACAGGAAGCCTTCAGGGTGGAGAGATAAATGGGGGTGGGGCTGGGGAGAAGGTAGCAAAGAGTACAATAGGTGAATGGGGGTGAGGATGGAGGTGATAGGTCAGAGAGGAGGGTGGGGGAAGATAGCAAAGCGTACATTAGGTGAATGGGTGTGGGGATGGAGGTGATAGGTCAGAGGGGAGGGTGGGGGAAGATAGCAAAGCGTACAATAGGTGAATGGGTGTGGGGATGGAGGTGATAGGTCAGAGGGGAGGGTGGGGAAAGTTAGCAAAGCGTACAATAGGTGAATGGATGTGGGAATGGAGGTGATAGGTCAGAGGGGAGGGTGGAGTGGAAAGGTTGGATTGGAGATTGGCAGGTAGGACAGGTCATGGGGATGGTGCTGAGCTGGAAGAGATTACAGATTACAACAACTTGGTGCATAAAAATAATCTTCTCATTTCTCCATCTAGCTTTTTCACAAAACAGTTTTGGTTAGCAAATTAAATATTTCCACAATACAAACTCTCTTTTTGCTCTTACCTTTTATTTTGGAGGCGGTTAGACCACACCCTGAGCCCTGACATTTCTAGTGTCTTTACATCAGGAAGGAAATTGGAAGGCTGTTATTAAACTGGAAAGGGTGCAAAAAGGTTTATAAGAATGTTACTGAGACTGGAGGGTTTGAGTTACAAGGAGAGGCTGGATGGGCTGGGACTCTTTTCCCTGGAGCATTGGAGACTGAGGGATGGCCTTATAAAGGTTTATAAAGTCTTGAGGGGCATGGATAGGATAAATAGACAAAATCTTTTCCTGAGGTGGGGGAGGCCAGAACTAGAGGGCATAGGTTTAGGGTGAGAGGGGAAAGATTTAAAAGGGACCTAAGGGGCACCTTTTTAACACCAAGGGTAGCGCGTGTATGGAATGAGCTGCCAGTAGAAGTGGTAGAAGCTGGTACAATTACAACATTTACAAGGATGGTAAAGGTACAGAGGGTATGGACCATACGCAAGCAGATGGGGCTAGCTCAGTTTAGGCAAACTGGTCAGCATGGCTGAGTTGGACCGAAGGGTCTGTTTCTGTGCTGTATGAATCGATGATTCTATGATATTATTGGCACAAAGGGTTAGCAAATATGCTCCTGGGATGGTAGGACTTTCCAACCAAGAGAGATTGGGCACACGAGCCCCATATTCTCCAGAACTTGCAAAAAATACGAGGTGATCACATTGACACCTACAAAATACTAAAAAGGAATAACAGAGTAAATGTAGGCTAGGTGTTTCTCCTTGGTGCGGGAGTCTGGAATCAGGGAGAACAATTCACAGTAAGGAGGCTGCCATTTAGGGCTGAGGGGAAACCCTTTTCCTTAGTGCGAGGTAAATCTTTCGAATTTTCGACCCCGAAAGTGCTGGGGAAAGTTCAGTCTTTGAATGTTTTTAAAGTAGCCTTCGATATATTTTTGATTATCAATGGTATAAAGGGCTCCTGAGAGAGTGTTGCTAAAAGACAATGTTTATTCAGCCAGGATTGTGTTGAATCAGTTCATTGGGCTGAATGGCCTGCTCCTGTTCTTATGTTCCTATGCCGACGAATTTTAAAAAAGCTTCTTGAGGCAATTTCTGCAAAGAAAGACGTGCTGCTATCTGGTGCCACGCCTAACAACCATCTGAATTGTAGTCACTGCCGGAATGCAGGAAACACGGCAGCCAATTTGCACACGGAAAGCTCCCACAAAATGACAGTGTCATGGCAATGATACTGAATTTATAACCGACAGGCCTAGACTAATGCTATGTAACACAAGTTCAAATCCCACTATGGTAGCTGGTGGATTTTAAATTCAGTTCATAAATCTGGAGTGAAAAACTAGTCTCAGTCTGTGAGAACAATCATCCATCCTTGCAAAAGCTTTTTGGTTTACTCACATTATTTAGGGAAGGAAATCTGCTATCCTTATGTGGTGTGGTGTAGATATGGCTCCAGACCCACAGCATGTTACTTGACTTCTTGAAGGTACTTGGTCCATGGGTACTTAGGGACTAGCAATGAATGCTGGATTTGCCAGTTATGCCCACATCTCATAAAGAAAGAAATTGTTGGTTACTCTGTTTTTATTGATGTTGGTTAAGGGACATACATTGACAAGGAGATGCAGAAAAAATCTCTGCTGTTCTTTGAATAACACCATGGGAGTTTTTGCACACACCTGACCCATCAATTGGGGCCTCCATATGGAACTCATCCATGTCCCATGACTGTTCCATTTGTGCCTGCTCTTGTGTGAAGCTCCAGTAATGCTTTATAAGGTCTGCAGTTACACAGGCCTGTGTGTTCATGTGCATCCATTGTGTACGTCTGGGCCTGGGTGTGAGATAAGACACAGCTTCTCCTGGTGTCCCATTAATAACTCCATCATGCACTTCTCTTATTCTTTCACAGAGATGGCTGGCCAAGGCAGCATTTATTCATAGAATAGAATCCCTACAGTGTAGAAACAAGCCTATTGGCCCAACAAGTTCACACTGACCGTCCGAAGAGTATCCCACCCAAACCCATTCCCCTACCCTATTAGCTTATATTTACCACTGACTCATGCACCTAACCTACACATCCCTGAACACTATGGGCAATTTAGCATGGTCAATTTACCTAACCTGCACATTGTTGGACTGTGGGAAGAAACCGGAGCACTCAGAGGAAACCCACATAGACACAGGGAGAATGTGCAAACTCCATACACAGTCATCTGAGGCTGGAATTGAACCCGGGTCCCCTGGTGCTGTGTGACAGCAGTGCTAACCACTGAACCACCGTGCAGCCCCATTTGTTGCCCATGTATAATTGTGCCTTGAGGCAGTAGTGGTGAGTCTGTCTGGTTTAGATTGACCTATAGTGCTGTTAGGAAGGGGGTTCCTGCATTTTGATCCAGTGCTGGTGAAAGAACGCTGATCTATTTTCAACTCTGGATAACGTGTGGCTCGGAGGGGAACTTGCAGGAGCTGGTGTTACCACGTATCTGTTGCCCTTATTTTTCGAGATGGAAGAGAGTGTGGGTTGATGCTATTGAAAGGGTCTTTGTGAATTTCTGCAGTGCATCACGTAGACGGTACACACTGCTGTTTCTGAGCGTTGGTGGTTGAGGGAATGGATGGTTAAGGCTGTGGATGGGACATCAATCAACGACGAGCTTGAGCTGCTCACTTTGGTCTTTTTAAACTGGGCTTTCAGGAACATACCTTTACCACAGCAATGTGACCCATTTGTAATAACTCAGGAACTAGGAGATGGTGAGGAATGCAGATGTTGGAGAGACATTGTAGATAGAGTCTGGTGCCGGAAAAAGTGCAGCAGGTCAGGCAGCATCCAAGGAGCAGGAGAGTCAATGTTTTGGGTAGGGCCCTTCATCTGAACCCGATGAAGGCTTATGCCTGAAGCGTCGACTCTTCTGCTCCTCAGCTGCTGCCTGACATGCTGTGCTTTTTCCAGTATCAGTCTCTATCTACAATGACTCTGGAAATGGGAAAGAAACATAATTTATTGTTGAATGCCAAAATGCAGCCAACCCTATAGGCTAGTTCCAACCTGGGAAGGACCATTTTGCAGACCAATCCCTGGATCTGTTTTTTTAAAGACTTTAACGTATACTTCTAATCCACCTGTTCAGAGATGTTATTACACGGCTCTGGAGCAGATGGGTCTTGAACCTGGGTCTCCTGGTTCAGGGATAGGGATCCCTCCATAGCACCATGAGTTCTGGCTGGGCAAGACATTGCTGATACCAGGGGAACTTGTACTTAACCTCCACATGGAGCTTAATTAATGATTTGCCATGGGGCTTGTAGGGATTATTGCACAGCTATAATCAAAGTAGGTTCACTGCATCATTTTGTTTGCCTTTGCATCTCTCTAGCTCTATTTGAGCTCTTAGCTGTGTGTTGAACTGAGCTTCCTTCACTTAGTAAGTCAACCATAGTGAGTTGAAATTGAGTTATGCTACATACAGCCATAAAAGCTGAAGCCAGTTGTATAATATCCCCTTGTCTGTTAGTGTTATGGGTTAATGCCTGTTAAAGTAGAATACAATGGAATCGCATATGAATATGCTCAGATACCACACTAACATCTGTCAGCTCCACTTCACCCTTATAACATTACTCAATGCATGGGGTTTTGGGATGAGTAACATTTGGGTATCTGTGGAAGTGTGCTAGCAAACAAATGCTTAATGTCATCAGAGACAAGACATTAAAACAAATGGGTTAATGTCTCTGTTAAACAGAGACAACCCCTTGTCGTGTGGATGGGTTGTGCTGTGTGCTAAAAATGTAGTTAAATTTTAGTCTTGCCCTGGGTGATCTTTTCCTTAAACATAACCTCCAATATTTCAGGCTTGTTGGAAATTCTTAGGAATGCTTGCTGGTGGACAGGCTCCAATCAGAATATTTATAGACCGTAAACAGGCCTGGTCGATCCTCTTTACTGACCCGAGTGACATTTCATATTTCACATGTTTTCCATTTTAAACAACTCGGGTTGGAAGTGCCATCAATCTGTTGATGGAGGTCAAGAGTGACAAGGAATGACATTCTTTACTGTTTGGAAATCATGTAGGCAAGCCTGGTTGCTGCAAGGACAATATCTGCTGCATTTCGCAACATGGGAAATCTCAATCAATGTCAATCAAGGAGCAGAGTACAGCATCCAATGATTTTAAAACACTACAATTAAAATGTTTTTGGAACCTGATTTTATTTTCTTTCTTGTCCATTTTCTACTTGTTGACTGGTTATGATACACTGGTGAAGTAAAGGCCAGAGCTGATGTCCCTGTGGGCGTGCCTGATTCTGACACTGGGCAAAGTCCAACTGGAGAAAGGTGCGCTGCTCAGCATCAGCATCCACTGTCTGGTCACATCAAGAACCACAAAGGGTAGTTCTCACTGGAATGGAGTGTGGCAAGATAATAAAGTTACCGAATATAAACAGTTGTTTGATGGTGCAGAAGTTGATTATTCTTCTGAAAAAGAACAGGATCCACGTACACATACACCACACTGCAAATAATCCACAATTGGATGTCAGCATATTCTTCACACATTTGGGATTGTTTTACAAATGTTGTCCGAGGATTGTCAATCAGGCTCGATGCCTGGGTTACACCAGAGCTGTATATATCGATTCTCAGTACCCTGTCCTTTGCAGACAGGAAAACTATGTACACATATTGGATCGGTTTTAACTCAACGAAACAAGTGATAGCCATTTGCTAGGGCATTGCATTGACCAATCAGTAAACCTTCCAGGTTCAAAATATACTTAAAAGCTTGGCAGTTACCTGTCAGTCATTATCTATCTAATCTAAGAAATCTAAGAAACTGGATGCATTCTCCATGACAATGTCTCTGCCAAACAAAGTCCATTTGCAAACCAATCAGCGCCCTCCTCTCATGCAGCACAAATTTTGATTTCCTTTTACACTGGCTTTCCTGCAAATTGTCTTAATGAGTACAAAATGGAAAGCTTAATTTCAGCAATGAATTAATGACCTTGTGTAATCTCCTGATTAGGCACATATAACTTTGTGGGCTCAGCATTGGCTTCAACTACTTCAGAATATGAACTCTCTCCTCCATTTCGATTGGCTTGGTTTGCCAAGTGCCAGTCTAAATCTAGTTTTCATGCTGTTGCGTGCGCACAGGGCTGCTCCTTACTCTGACATTAACACTCTCCCTGGACCAATATTTGTTTCTTTACTTCAACCACTTAATTGTGTCTGTGTGGAATTATCTTTCCCGGAAAGTATTGGAGGCTATGTCATTCAAACAGGATTGGACAGACTTGGAAAGACAGAGGAGTCGATAAATTTGGGATATGGGGTGGGGGCCTGAAACCACAGCTAGACCAATCATGATGTTATTGGCTGAGGGTCGAATAGCCTAATCCTGCCTACAAATCTTATATTCCTAAATTATTCCATGACTGCAGCAAAGCAAAAACACTGACTTATAGAAGACTGCTGGGGCAGGAAAGAGTTAATTGGAAAGAAGTGCAAAGGACTACACTCGCAACTCATCCTCTTCCTCAACAACATTTATTGTACAACACTTTTCTTTAATGTGTTTAATATCATACTTTCCATTGGCTTCAGCAGTCTGCTCCAACTTTCCGTAATTAGTGTTCCGATTTCTCAGCATTCAGCAGCAGCAAGGGACCAGCTGTAAACTTCTCCAGAGTATTTCTATAGTTTAAACATATGAACCATCTGGAGGGCTTAGCAATCCTGACACATAACACAGAGCAGTCAGCAATTGCAGAGGTAGTCCATGACCCACCCAAAGTAGTGATGGGAAAGGAGGAAAACAGACATGGAAACCAAGGGTGCTCAACAGGAAACTGAGCTGTACAGACCGGGGTCAGTCCAGGGTTTAATTTATCTTGTAAGCAGGGGCTCACTCAGCTGATCCGAACAAGGGATTTCTATGCAGTCCCTGCTAGAGCTATTGACACAAGGATAAGATTAATTGTTGCTGTTAGGTGATAGTCTATGTGGTTGAATATCTCATTGAAGCACTGTCTAAAGGCCAAATAATCGTCATTTATATTTGAAGTACAGAGTGGACGTATGGTACCGTGCTCCAGTAAAGAGCAAAGGAAATGAAGCACAAAAATAGATCAGATGGGAAAGATAAACAATAGCAAGAGCTACTTAAGGAGTTCCTGTGGTGTGATGGGTAGCATTCCTGCCCCTCAGTCAGATATACTGGGGCTAGTTGGCCAGTGGGAGTGCATCTGTAACACAGCAAACGGGTTTAATATCAACATTTAAATCCTTCCAACGCACACCGATGACAGGCAGGAAGAGGAGAGATTCTTAGTCAGATGTGTGATGGAAGGCATTTAGAGTTTGCACCATCGCTACAGGGTACATGATGAGTTGTTAAGAAGACCTCACAGTTAATCGTTTTTGTGACTTGGTATTTGAAGGGATGCGGATTAACTGGTTGGTTTATTTAAACGGATCAATGAAGAGTTTTTTTAACAAGATGTTTCTTGAAAGTCACATGCCTTGTGGTAGCTGCTTCCTTATTGGCTGGTTTATGCCTGTCAGGTTGCAGCTTCTGCGGTGGAGACATTTGGGATTTTCAATTGGCGGCCCCTGGTGAAGTTGAAGACCCTCCTAACAGGCTCTTTTATTTCTGGAAAAGTTATCGTTATGATCTGGTCCAGTTTGAACCTTCGTTGTCCTCCTGAGCAACATTGGAAAGAATCCTTGATATTGTGTTTCCATTTGCTTTGAAAACAATCTTAGAACTTGCATATTGTGACACATGTGTCAGAGTGTTAGACCACTGTCAGTCATTGGAACATTCCACAGCTTAGTTTCTTTTTACCTTCACAACCTAAGACTTATTTGGCCAAAGTGCTTTTTTTCCCAAAGTGAATCTTTGCAGAGAGAAATCCTATATTTCCCTTTTACTTAGTGCATGCTCATCTTTGTTAGGTTTTGGGTTATTCAAAGGTGACAATGCTGTGGCTTGAAGAAGTTATTTAGTCCTGGTTTGTTTGTGAAAAGAGGTCGTAAGGCAGAGGAATGGAGCTGTTTAACAAAACCACTACAGTAAACATTTTGTGAGGCATCGGATTTTTGTTTAAAAGTTGGAACAATAGAGGCAGCATGGCTGGGTGTAAGCTCACACAGACCAGGCTTGCAAGTTTATTTTAATTTTTAGGTTTAGCTTTAAGTAGTGGCCTTGAAGAAGTAGTAGCTATCTTTTCCCTCTCTCGGTTACAGCTCGAAGCTGGGGTTTCTTTCTGCTGCTGGGTTATCTGGGAGACAAATCTATTTTTCTGAATTTTCCTTTTTGCCAAAGGGTTGTGTTATTGGGATGTTACTATATTGGAACAGTTAATTAGTAATAGTTTATGTATCTATTATTCTGTTAAGTTTTCCAATAGCGTTGTTATTCTAAATTCCTTTCATTTGCTGAATTTTAACTATCGTGTTTAAATAAATTGTGTTTTGCTTAATGTTGAGTTGTTTGACCAGTCACATTGTATCACACGGCACTTTACGTTTGTCTTTAAAATAAAAAAAAGGTAGGGTCTAGGCGACCTTCTTGAAATATTTTGAGGGGGTCTGGTTTGGTCCATAACAACACATTTATATTCTCATATTACAAATTCAATGTCCTAAAGAAAATTATTTTTAACTAATCTGATCAACATTCATAACACAGATCTCTGGAACAGGTAAGACTTGAACTCAGGCCTCCTGGTCTAGAAGTAGAGACACTACCACTAAGCTACAAAAAGGCCCTGCTACAGAGCCCAGTGTTCCCAGATGGTCTCCCATCCAGGACTGGGTCTGCTCAGCTTCTGAGATCATTCAGGGTCGGGTGTTTTCAGACTAATTTGGCTTTGTACAGGTCGCTCTGCTATAACATGCATTTCATCAATGTGAATTCACTGCAATGCAATTGACAAATTGGGGACGGTGTTTCTGAAGCGCAAACTTCCAAAACATGTTTTCGTTGTAACGCGATTACATCGCCAACACTTTTAGCGCTGTTTCTAAAGCACAGTTTTTTCTAGAACATGCGATTGCACAAGAATGCAACCATCGCGTTATTGAAGAACCGACTGTATCATTGAATATGCTTTGGGTTTGCAACAAAATTATTGTTTTGCGTTTATTGAGGAAACTTGATTGATAGATCTTTTCATTTTAAAGCTTTTAGAAGGAAAATATGGAATTGACCGTACCAGGAAGCAGGTAAAATAGTTACATTTGTATTGTGACTTGGTGGGATTGGGTGTGGGGTTAGAGAACGACAGTGCGCTTTTCCGATGCTGGTTATGGCTACACGTAAAAGTCTACAACAGCACAGAATCTTTTCGACCTTATTGTTTTGGCTAGAAGGCCAGTGCAGATCAGATTGCACCAACACACCAGCCAAACACTTGCAGGGTGAAATCGTATGGTGGACTGTCAGCATTCATGTTTTTGCAATTGTTCATACCTTCCATGGGCAGTCAGCTCTGGAGGATGAGAGAGTTGTTCATGTGATTGCCTAACATGGGCGCTTGGAATCAGCTACGCTCTTGATCACAATATAAATCACTAATGGGGGGAACATTAGTAAGTTCATCCATCCAGGGAAATCCAAATTACCCTGTCTTTGTTGCATTGATTTTTTTCTTTTTTTGTCTTTTGTGTCTAATGTCAATATACAAAAATGACAGCAGACTCCCCAACTGAGGGAGGAACAACTTGAATGGAGGTTGGAGATCATTCTATGTGGAAATTTACCAAAAATTTGGAAATTGAAACATATCATGGCACAGGGCATTATCCATTTTGGTTATTGACATCTTGGTGATATCCAGGAGTTTGCTTACAACCAAGAAATAAAAGACTATTAGATTAGCATCCCTACAGTGTGGAAACAGGCCCTTTGGCCCAGCAAGTCCACACCGACCCTCTGAAGAATAACCCACTCAGACCCATTGCTCTGACTAATGGACCTAACACTATGGGCAATTTAGCGTGGCCAATTCACCTGACCTGTACATTTTTGGACTGTGGGAGGAAAGCCACGCAGACATGGGGAGAATGTGCAAACTCCACACGGACAGTGACCTGAAGCAGGAATTGAACCCAGGTCCCTACCACTGTGAGGCAGCAGTGCTAATCACTGAGCCACCGTGTTTTTGAAATAAGAAGTTAAAGTGTAATAATTTTCATAGAGATGTTTAAAAATGTATTCATATGCTGGACAGGGTGGGTTTGGGAGACAGGAAATGTAAACTGACCAAGTCAGAGTGTGGAGCAGCATTACTGTTTGGGCAACTGCTTGCATAATGATACTATGAATAGGACAGGAAGGGTCCACCTGTACAAACAGAAAATATATTGCAAAATGTTCAAAGGAGGAAGACATTGTAAAAAGGCAAAATGGATGGCTTGTCATTTGAATGCACCTAGTATTCAGAAATGGCACAAATTAAGGTTATATGGTACAATGTATAACCATTCCAAAGACATGGTTACAAGGAGATCAAAGCTGGAAGCTAAGCATTTTTGACTTTTTGAAAAGGCAGTCAGGAAGGAAACGTTCATGGGGTAGGGTTGTCAATATGCAATGGAATAACTCCAATAGGAAGAAATGATCTTGGATCAGAAGATGTAGAATCGATATGGCTGGAGGTAAGAAATAAAAGGGGAAAGAAGACCCTGGGAGGACCAGTCTATAGATTTCCTAACAATACCAAACAGTGGGACAGAGAATACATAGAAGATAATGAGGGCATGTAACAAAACCAATCATGGGTGACTTTAAATTTCATGTAGATTGGGATAGCCAAGTTGACAGAGCAAGCCATGAGGAAGCATTCATTGTGTGTATCCAGGACAGTTTCCAAGAATAATATGTTGCTGATCCACTGAGGGATCAGGCTATTTTGGGGGATCTGGTGATATGCAATGAGGCAGGTTTAATAAGGTATGTCAGAGTAAAAGATCCCCTAGGCAACAGTGACCATAACGCGGTAGAATTTAGTAATCAGTTTGAGAGGGTGGATGCTGGGTCAGAAACAACTATGCTAAGCTCAAATAAGGGTAATCACAAAAAGAATGAGGGTGGATCTAGCTGAGCAGACTGGGAAAGGAGGGTAGCAGCACTGGTAAGAAACAATGGCAGCTGTTTAAAAACAAAGGTCATAGGTCACAGCAAGGTCATACTCCAGTGAGGAAGAAATCAGCCATGGTTAAACAGGGAAGTTAATGATAAATTCAAATAGAAAGAAGAGAAAACATACAATGTGGTAAAGGTTAGTGTTAAGCTAGAAGAGGTTTTAGAAAGCAACAAAAGAAGACTAAAAGAAAATAAAGAGGGAGAAAATAAACTTTGAGGGTAAACTTGCAAGTAATATCAAGAAAAACAAAATGTATAAAATGGAAGAGAGAAGCTAAAATGCTTCAGAGCAGAAGGCTAAAGAAATAATAATGGGGAATCAGGCAATGTCAGACAAGGTGAATCATTCCTTCACTGTAGAAAACACTAATAACATTCCAAAATTATTAAATGGTTGACTTAAAAAAAGGGAGGAGAGGAAATAAATATGAGAACAATCACTAAGGGAAAAGGTGCTATGGAAACTAATAGGATTAAAGACTGATAGGTTCCTGGGCTTGATGGGATGCATCCGAGGACATTAAAGATGGAACTGCAGACTTAATGGATGTATTGGCAGCAATCTTCTGGAAATCTGGAAATCCTGAAAAGGTCCCAGACAGAAATGAGGAAGAATTTAAGCTTTCAGAAGGCTGAGATAGACTGATTATGATTTGGTAGTGGAATCAAAGGTTGTAGGGGAAAGGCAGGAGAGTGCAGGTCAAAACCAATCACCTAATTATTCTAATCCAATTTTCCAGCACTTGGCCCATAGCCTTACATACCTTGGCATCACAAGTGCACGTCTTAATACTTCTCAAGAATGTTATGAGGGTTTCTGCCTCTACCATCCTTACAGGCAGTGAGTTCCAGCACTCTTTGAATGAAAAAGATCTTCCTCACATCTCACCTAAACCTCTGCCCTTTACCCTACATCTATTGCTGATCCTTCCATAGAGGGTAAACATTTCTTTCTCCCTACCCTATCTATGTCTCTCATATTTTATACACGGTTTTAATGGTTAGAATCATAGAATACAAGGAGAACTAGCCATTTGGATACAGAATTGACTCAAAGGTAGAAGACAGAGGGTGGTGGTGGAGGATTGTTTTTCAGACTGGAGGCCTGTGACCAGTGGAGTGCCACAAGAATCGGTGCTGGGCTTACTACTTTTCATCATTTATATAAATGCTTTGGATGTGAGCATAAGAGGTACAGTTAGTAAGTTTGCAAATTACACCAAATTTGGAGGTGTAGTGGACAGCGAAGAAGGATACCTCAGATTACAACGGGATCTTGGTCAGACGGGCCAATGGGCTGAGAAGTGGCAGATGGAGTTTAATTTAGATAAATGTGAGGTGCTGCATTTTGGGAAAGTAAGTCTTAGCAGGACTTATACACTTAATGGTAAGATCCTAGGGAGTGTTGCTGAACAAAGAGACCTTGGAGTGCAGGTTCATAGCTCCTTGAAAGTGGAGTCACAGGTAGATAGGATAATGAAGAAGGCATTTGGTATGCTTTCCTTTATTGGTCAGAGTATTGAGTACAGGGGTTGGGAAGTCATGTTGCAGTTGTACAGGACATTGGTTAAGCCACTGTTGGAATATTGCGTGCAATTTTGTTGTCCTTCCTATTGGAAGGATGTTGTGAAACTTGAAAGAGTTCAGAAAATATTTATAAGAATGTTGCCAGGATTGGAGGATTTGAGCTATAGGGAGAGGCTGAATAGGGCTGTTTTCCCTGGAGTGTCAGAGGCTGAGGGGTGGCCTTATAGTGGTTTATAAAATTATGAGGGGCATGGATAGGATAAATATACAAAGTCTCTTCCCTGGGGTGGGAGAGTGCAGAACTAGTGGGCATAGTTTTAGGGTGAGAGGGGAAAGATATAAAAGAAACCTAAGGGGCAACCTTTTCACTTAGAGGGTGGTACGTGTATGGAATGAGCTGCCAGAGGAAGCGGTAGAGGCTGGTACAATTGCAACATTTAAAAGGCATTTGGATGGATATATGAACAGAAAGGGTTTGGAGGGATGTGGGCCAGGTGCTGGCAGGTGGGACTAGATTGGGTTGGGATATCTGGTTGGCATGGACGGGTTGGACATTCGCACTGTTTGGACAAAGAAGTTTCTCTTGAACCTCCACAAACAACAAGACCTGATAGAAACAGAGTGAAAAACCGTGGATGCTGGGAATGTGAAATGAAGAGAGAACACGCTGGAACTAAATGGCATGAACTGTCAGCTTGGTTAAGTTAGCTCGAGTCTACAGGACAGTCAGCCCAGCACAAGAGGTTTAATTGCTACTATCCATTATCTCACACAATCAGGACACTGCACTTGAAGCACTGAATATTTTTTCCAAATAGTCTGCCAGCTGTGCAACACAGTCAGGAGATGGAAGCCTTTAGGCATTTAGAATCATTTTGTTTAATTGTTGTTAGAGTTAAATTGAAACAATCACACAGACTACGCTCCATACGGCATGTGAGCATCAGAGAACTAGACTCGGCTAGAGTAGAGTGGCTTTTTATTTGCCATTTGTACCATATACAACTGATACAGTAAAAACGAGACAGCATTCCCCGAGGACCGAGGGTGCTACATGAACAGCACAAACTACACAATCGTACATGACATAAAGTGTTTAAGAAGTGCAACACATGCAAGTTACAGTGTAACAGAAGAACGATGAATAATAGACATTTTTCTAGCAGCAATATGGAAGAATTTCAGATGGGAAAGAATCCGATCATACTATGTTAAGGAGCCTGATGACTTCGGGGAAGAAACCGTTCCACGCTCAGGCCAAGAGAGACCGAATGCTCCAGTATCTTCTGCCAGGTGGCAGGAGGGAGAACCCAAACACAGATCACTGATTGTAGCTTTGCTTTCTGCATCGGTCTTCCTTCCTGGGGTGGATTTAAACTTCCTATCCACCTTTGTTGAGGAATCCAAACTCAGGAAGAAAAGATTTAGGATGGGAAGTGAGGTTTAGAGGCAACTCAAGGGGAAATCTTTACATCTAGATGGTGATTGGGTTTTGAATCTAACTGTTTGAAAAGTTGATGAGGGCAAAAACACTCAAAATATTTGAAAAAGTTAAACATTGTTAAAAAGAGAGATGACATAGAAGCTTTCCGTGTCGACCTTAACAGAACTGAAGCACAAACAAATCAACTTTCAAAGGGATCAATCATTTACACAGCATGGGAAGATGGTGCCGATTGGTTGGCTGTTTGTTGGGGTCATCAATGCAGCTGGACCAATTAATTGTCAATTTTAGTTGACCAACTAAATCCAAACTGGGCAATAAACTCTGATTGGTCAGGGCTTTACCATGAAGATGCAGTAGGGATTAGCAAAGTCCCTTCTTCATTGAAAAGGATGCAATATGTGAGCATATTCCCCTTGGCTACTCGGATATGTACAAGAAGTACCGTAACCTAGGAACCAAGAATAGAAAAGCAGAATTATTCAAGGCAGAGACAGACAGATTTTTAATCAGTAAGGAAATCAAGGATTACAGAGAAAAAGCTGAAAAGTGGAGTTGAGGATTATCAAATTAACCATCATCTCATTGAATGGGAAAGCAGTCTTGGTGGGCTGAATGGCCTACTTCTACCCCGATATATTATGTTGGATGGCTATTTGTTGATCTGCACAAACACAGTGATCTCTTTCTGTGCCATACATTTCTGAAATTCTATGATTTGACTTGCTCGGGATGCTGCAAATTAAAGCAGAAGAAGTTCATAATACAAACTGAATTACCAGTGGTAAAGTCAGTAAGAGTGTAATGGACCAAATGGTCTCATTCTCTGCACTACTATCCCCATGAGACAGTTTCTAAAGCTCCATCAGGCCTGTTAGGAGCTGCTGGTTAAGCTGGTGCATGGCCTGATATGAATCGTAATCAGTGTCTTAGAATTGTTGTGGTCTCTCTATTTTCACACTAACGCAGCAACCCCTTTTCTCCCTCCTGCACGGTCTCAGACAGGAAGATCACAGGCCTGGTTGTTGTTCCTCTGCCCTTGTCTGTTCTCAATGGTCCATCTTTTGGTCATTTTCTAAGCAAAGAGCAGGTGATTAGTGTGTGAAAATGCCTCTGAGTCAGTGTTCTTTATGATCCAGAGTTCACCCTCATTGTAAGTTTTCCAGTCTGATCACAGCATGGCCCAAAACATTCTAACAATGAAATTCCTTGTAACGTGAGATGGATGCTGTATATCTAGCTCCATGTGTATGCCGTGCCCCCAGTCCTGGACAATAGAGTGACAAACACTCTGGGCAAATAAGCAAAATTGTGAATCAACATACTTTTTGTTTTACCTCAATTGGATGAATATTCATAGGTTTTTTTTTTAGTTAATTCATAAAACTCCAAATTAAGTCTTTCAGAATGATATTGTGCATTAGGAGATTAATTGGACCACAGTTTGTGAACTGTGTTCAATTTATCCGTATCTTCCTTTTTATCCCTTTAAACTTTTCCTTTGCATCTGTAAAAACTTCAGCTTGAGAGTTATGACTGAACCTGTTTCCACTGCACTTTCAGATCACGCATTCCAAATCTCAAAAACCTTCTGAGTGACATAACAAAGTGCCTTCCGTTCACCACTGGAGGCTGTTCCTTCTTTTGCCTGGGCTCAAAAGTCTGGAATCCCCTCCCTTATCCTGTCTGCACACCCCACTGTTCAAACCTACTTATCGGTCCTAATTTATCCTAATGTTGGCACTATTCTGTTTGATCAATGCTTCTGCAATCATTTGGGGATGTTTTACAGTTGTAAGGATTTGTGCTTCTAAGAGGGATTTGTTTTGTTCAGCTTCTCTTGAAGAGAAGTGTTGTAAACCTGGCGCTGAGTGTCTGCTCCATGGAAAGCAGAGGAAATACTTTGGGTTTTTAAAAATTAGACAAAAGAAGCATGGGTGGGTAGACTCAGGGTTGTGGTTTTTCTTCCAGTCGTTGACGGTGGTGTTTTGGAATTGAAGCTGCAAGATGCAACTCTCTGCTGCTGCAAAAAAAATTGAATTGTCTTGCTGCCGTTTGATTCACTCTGCCAGTTTTCCTTCTCCTGGACTGGAGAAGATTTGCTGAATTCGCCTTTGCCAAGGGTCTGTTAATGGGATGTTGCTATGAGTAGTTGATGAGTAGTTGTTAAATAATATATTATTTTCATAAACATTTTGACAGAGTTAAAGTTATGCCAATTTTTTTTTGCTTTTTGATTTATCTTTGCGTAAGAATCAAATGTGTTTTGCTTAAAGCCTAATCGTTTGACCAATCATAGAGTCATAGAGATGTACAGCATGGAAACAGACCCTTTGGTCCAACTCGTCCATGCCGACCAAATATCCCAACCCAATGTAGTCCTATCTGCCAGCACCCGGCCCATATCCCTCCAACCTCCTATTCACATACTCATCTATATGCCTTTTAAATGTTGCAATCATACTAGTCTCCACCACTTCCTCGGGCAGTTCATTCCACACACGTACCACCCTCTGCGTGAAAAAGTTGTCCCTTAGGTCTCTTTTATAACTTTCCCCTCTCACCCTAAACCTATGCCCTCTAGTTCTGGACTCCCCGACCCCAGGGAAAAGACTTTGTTTATTTTCCTTATCCATGCCCCTCATGATTTTATAATCCTTTATAAAGTCACCCCTCAACCTCTGATGCTCCAGGGAAAACAGCCCCAGCCTGTTCAGCCTCTCCCTATAGCTCAAATCCTCCAACCCTGGCAACATACATGTAAATCTTTTCTGAACCCTTTCAAGTTTCACAACATCCTTCCAATAAGATGGAGACCAGAATTGCATGCTATATTCCAACAGTGGCCTAACCAATGTCCTGTACAGCCGCAACATGACCTCCTAATTCCTGCACTCAATACTCTGACCAATAAAGGAAAGCATACCAAATGTCTTCTTTACTATCCTATCTACATGTGGCTCCACTTTCAAGGAGTGATGAACCTGTACTCCAAAGTCTCTCTGTTCAGCAACACTCCCTAGGACCTTACCATTAAGTGTATAAGTCCTGCTAAGATTTGTTTTCCCAAAATGCACTACCTCACATTTATCTAAATTAAACTCCATCTGCCACTTCTCAGACCTTTGGCCCATCTGATCAAGATCCCGTTGTAATCGGTGGTAACCTTCCTGGCTGTCCACTATGCCTAAACGTTTGGTGTCATCAGCAAACTTACTAACTTATACTTCTGATGCTTACATCCAAATCATTTACATAAATGACGAAAGCTAGTGGACCCAGCATGGAGTGGCATCCTTGTGGCACTCCACTGGTCACAGGCCTCAACCACCACCCTCTGTCTTCTACCTTTGAGCCAATTCTGTATCCAAATGGCTAGCTCTCCCTGTATTCCATGAGATCTAACCTTGCTAATCAGTGTCCCATGGGAAACCTTGTCGAACACCTTACTGAAGTCCATATAGATCACATCTACCGCTCGGCACTCCTCAATCCTCTTTGTTACTTCTTCAAAAACTCAATCAAGTTTGTGAGACATGATTTCCCACGCACAAAGCCATGTTGAATCACATCTGGAATGCAGTGCCTTACACTTGCCGTTAAATAAGATAAACATTAGGGTCTAGCTACATTGATTTAGCCACCAGCTCAGAGTTGTCCTGACTTGTCCGACCTGCCTATCTCCTTTTCCACCTATCCACTCCTCCTTGACCTATCACCTTCATCTCCTCCCCCACTCACCCATTGTACTCTATGCTACTCTCTCCCCACCCCCACCCTCCTCTAGCTTATCTCTCCACGCTTCAGGCTCACTGCCTTTATTCCTGATGAAGGGCTTTTGCCCGAAATGTCGATTTCGCTGCTCGTTGGATGCTGCCTGAACTGCTGTGCTCTTCCAGGACCACTAATCCAGTATTTGGTTTCCAGCATCTGCAGTCATTGTTTTTGCCTCGTTGATTTTAACCCTACTGCAAATCCTCTTGCAAGGATGCCTGCCTTGAAGAAGTTTTCCTCCTCTCTCTACAAGAATCTCAGGGAGTCCCTCTCCCATTGCAACTCCCAGGTCATTTCCTCTGCTCTGAAGCTCTTCAACCATGTCGTGAAACAAACTCGGTACCACAGCCACATTTGCTTCCTCAGTGCCTGCCTCCGTAACCAACTCATCCCACACGGACTCCTGACCATACTTTCCCAACATTTCAATTCACCCTCCCACTCTGCCGAGGACATGGAGGTCCTGGGCCTCCTTCACCGCCGCTCCCTCACCACCAGACGCCTCGAGGAAGAACGCCTCATCTTCCGCCTCAGAACACTTCAACCCCAGGGCATCAATGTGGACTTCAACAGCTTCCTCATTTCCCCTTCCCCCACCTCATCCTAGTTTCAAACTTCCAGCTCAGCACTGTTTCCTTGACTTGTCCGGACTTGTCCGACCTGCCTAGCTCCTTTTCCACCTATCCACTCCACCCTCTCCTCCCCGACCTATCACCTTCATCTCCTCCCCCACTCACCCATTGTACTCTATGCTACTCTCTCCCCACCCCCACCCTCCTCTAGCTTATCTCTCCATGCTTCAGTCTCTCTGCCTTTATTCCCGATGAAGGACTTTTGCCCGAAACGTTGATTTCGCTGCTCGTTGGATGCTGCCTGAACTGCTGTGCTCTTCCAGCACCACTAATCCAGTATTTGGTTTCCAGCATCTGCAGTCATTGTTTTTACCAGCTCAGATATGCCTGTCGTCAATTGAAATCCATTGAAATCACAGTTCCATTAGACCTTTATTTCTGTCTTTCCAGGAACTTAGATAAACTTTGCTGTCTTATAATTGCTAATGTAAAATATCTTTCTTCTGAGCTCAGTAATTTTCTTATTGAAAATGTGGTTGAATGATTTTCAATCTTAGGTGCCAGGCAAAATTTATCATCCCCTTGGAGATTTAGGAGGAGCTCACGTTTATTGATACCTCCAGTTGTAATGAAATCACAGCAGTTTTTAATCTCTAAACTGAGAGAGTTTCTTCAATTCTTCTGTGGTATGTGGGTGTCACTGGCAAGGGCAGTGCCCATCCCCAATTGTCCTTTGACCTGAGTGGTTTGCTTGCCCGTTTCAGGGTGAATCCCATTGCTGTGGGTCTGGACTCACGTGTAGTCAAAGCCAGGTAAGGATACCTCGTCTCCTTCCCTAAAGGTGGATAGGTTGGGTTTTTAGAAAGGTCACAATTGCTGAGACCAGTTTTATGTCCCAGGTTTACTATGTGAATGTCACCAGCTGCCGTTGTGGGATTTGAAACCATGTTCCCACAGCATTAGCCTGAGCCTCCTGTAATCCAGTCAGATCACTGTTTCACCACCACTCCTCGAGGGAAAGGCTGAGGAGGGTCAGAAGACTCCGCCTCATTGAGCCATACATATTCAGTGGAAAACCTCCCAACAACACCACCACCCCCACCCCACCCCACCCCACCATAGCTCCCAGTCTGGCCATTCACATGGAAGATCCCACAGTGTAATTGCAAGAAGTTGCACCTAGATTAGATTTCGATAACTTTAGGTGTGGGAACAGGCCCTTCGGCCCAACAAGTCCACACCGACCCATCGAAGCGCAACCCACCCAGACCCATTCTCCTACATTTACCCTTTCATCTAACACTACGGGCAATTTAGCATGGCCAATTCACCTAACCTGCACATTTTTGGACTGTGGGAGGAAACCAGAGCACCCAGAGGAAACCCAAGCAGACACTGGGAGAATGTGCAAACTCCACACAGTCAGTCGCCTGAAGCAGGAATAAACCCGGTCTCTGGCGCTGTGAGGTGGCAGTGCTAACCACTGTGCCAACGTACCGCCCACCTTTGCATTGTCAGGCAGTACATTCCAGAGTGTAACCAAATGCCATGTGAGAAAGTTTCTCCTCGTGTCACCAAGCTTCTTTCACCAACGACATTAAAAATCACAACACCAGGTCATGGTCCAACAGGTTTAATTGGAAGCACTAGCTTTTGGAGCGCTGCTCCTTCATCAGGTGGAAGTGGAGTATATAGTTGTAAGACACAAAATTTATACCTATATACTCCACAACCACCTGATGAAGGAGCAGCGCTCTGAAAGCTAGTGCTTCCAATTAAACCTGTTGGACTATAACCTGGTGTTGTGTGATTTTTAACTTTATACACCCCAGTCTAACACCGGCCTCTCCACATCATGTTCACCAAAGACCTGATATTTCCACCCTCTCATTTCAATCCTTTCACCAATGGGGATAGCTTTCCTCTCTTTTCTCAATCCAGATCCATCACGATATCGATTAGACTCTCAACCTACTCTTCTCCAAGGTTAGTAGTGTCCATTTGATTCATGTAAGTGGGCTTTTGGGCTCAAATTAACATTAGTGAGTGTGGCCCCGATGACAGACTGGGGGAAAGGCACCACCCGACTCCTTGACCATTTGTAGGAGCCCGACCCGAGTGGGTAGATGCCAGGCAATTAATCACCTCATGTTGGAATGCCTGTCCCTTTACGGGCTGAGGGTCCACGATCAGGACAATGGCAGTTTTTCAGTCCCACTGCTGCCACTGCGTATTGTGGCCACTGCTGGTACTGCTGGAGCAACATTATCAGTGCTGCTCCAGAAGAGGAGTGAAGTTGTGATGGTGGGAGTGTGCCTGACAGGTATTTCTGCGGGGGCAACCGTTGCCTCTAGAGATGCTGGGACTCTCCCCAAGCCCACAGAGATGCTACCAGGTGAAGACTTGAGCCAAACTCACATCATAACCTCTTCAATTCACCGTGTCATCTTGCACAGTGACACCTTTCAGAGTCTGCGACTTGGTGAACTGTGCAGATGAGATCGTCATCAAATTAACTCATTAGATATTTACAGAATCTGTCAGCCTATTGAAATAATTTTATTTGATCCAATCCATTGTTTGTCTAGCCTTGGTTTTTATCACCATCACACCATCTGTCTCACTATACCCAGGCTACTCTTGGTGTCTAATTCAAACATCAAGAAAGCTTGCCAAATACTAAGCAACCCTATCCCTGGTTTTGTTTCAAGGCTATAAATTATAGAGCAGGTTACGGATGGAAAAGGAATAGACTGGAGAGAAAGAGAGTGAAGCAATTGCATTGGCATCACATTTTTCTGACACTAGTAAACTTTTCTTTTAACTCATTCATGGGATGTAGGTGTTGCTGGCTGGACCAGCATTTATTGTCCAGAGGGAATTAAGTGTCAACCACATTGCTCAGAGGTCTAGAGTTACATGTAGACTAGACTAGGCGAGGGATGTTAGCTTGTTCCCCTCATTAGTGAACCTCATAGGGTTTTTAATGACAATGGTTACATTTGATGTGGAAGAGTCGGTGTTGGACAAAGTTAAAAATCAAACACCAGGGTTGGAGGATTTGAGCTATAGGGAGAGGTTGAATAAGCTAGGGCTGTTTCCCCTGGAGCATCAGAGGCTGAGGGATGACCTTATAGAGGTTTATAAAATCATGAGGGGCATGGATAGGGTAAATAGACAAAGTCTTTTCCCTGGGGTGGGGGAGTCCAGAACTAGAGGGCATAGGTTTAGGGTGAGAGGGGAAAGATATAAAAGAGACCTAAGGGGCAACGTTTTCACGCAGAGGGTGGTAGGTGAATGGAATGAGCTGCCAGAGGAAGTGGTGGAGGCTGGTACAATTGCAACATTTAAAAGGCATCTGGAGGGGTATATGAACAGGAAGGGTTTGGAGGGATATGGGCCGGGTGCTGGCAGGTGGGACTAGATTGGGTTGGGATATCTGGTCGGCATGGACAAGTTGGACTGAAGGGTCTGTTTCCGTATTGTACATATCTGTGACTCTACAACTCTGACCAGGTTATAGTCCAACTGGTTTATACCTGATGAAGGAGCAGCGCTTCGAAAGGGAGTGCTTCCAATAAACCTGTTGGACCATAACCTGGTGTTGAATGGTTACATAGTCACCATTTGACCAGCTTTATATTTGAATAAATTTCAACGTCTGCATCCCATGGTGAGACTTGAGTCAGTTTCAGTACATTAGCTTGGCATTCTGGATTACAACTACCCCAGCAGCTCCCCTGGTAATGAATCAGCTGAATCAATAGTAAGAAATTCCTCTCCTAGTGAAGGCGCTGGTCTGGGCAATCACATCAATTAGTCATAAGTCAGGCGGATAGATTTCAGAAGAAAACTAATAGAGAAAGTGCTGAATATTTACAGGGTAAATAGCTCACCCCTGCATCCACTGCACCTGATGCAGTGCAAGAGTGCAAGACTGGTGGAATGGTAATGTCAATAGACGAGTGATCCAAACGCCCTGTCCAATGCAGTGGTTACATGGAATCAAATCTCACCATAGATAGTCAGTGCAAGTTTAAATTCAATCGCTAAATGTGGAATATAAAGTGAGCATGACAGCGCCCATCAATTGTTGTAAAAGCCCATCTTGTTCACTAACACATGGAATTTCAGACTTACAAAGGCAATTCCATACAGGAGTGTAATTTTAAAAATCTGACATACAAATGTTTCCTTTATTTACGAACAACTCTTTTATGTTGCCCTACACTGTGTTCTCATTCTTGCTTGGAGAAAGTGAGGACTGCAGATGCTGGAGATCAGAGCTGAAAAATGTGTTGCTGGAAAGTGCAGCAGGTCAGGCAGCATCCAAGGAGCGGGAGAATCGACGTTTCGGGCATAAGCCCTTCTTCAGGAATGAGGAAGGTATGCCAAGCAGGCTAAGATAAAAAGTAGGGCGGAGGGACTTGGGGGAGGGGCATTGGGAATGCGATAGGTGGAAGGAGGTTAAGGTGACGGTGATAGGCCGGAGAGGGGGGTGGGGGAGGAGAGGTCAGGAAGAAGATTGCAGGTCAAGAAGGTGGTGCTGAGTCCGAGGGTTGGGACTGAGATAAGGTGGGGGGAGGGGGAATGAGGAAACTGGAGAAATCTGCATTCATCCCTTGTGGTTGGAGGATTCCTAGGCGGAAAATGAGGCGCTCTTCCTCCAGGCGTCGTGTTGCCATGGTCTGGCGATGGAGGAGGCCAAGGCCCTGCATGTCCTTGGGGGAGTGGGAGGGGGAGTTAAAGTGTTCAGCCACAGGGCAGTAGGGTTGGTTGGTGCAGGTGTCCCAGAGGTGTTCTCTGAAACGTTCCGCAAGTAGGCGGCCTGTCTCCCCAATGTATAGGAGGCCACATCGGGTGCAGTGGATGCAGTAAATGATGTGTGTGGAGTTGCAGGTGAATTTGTGATGGATATGGAAGGATCCCTTGGGGCCTTGGAGGGAAGTGAAGGGGGAGGTGTGGGCACAAATTTTGCATTTCTTGCGGTTGCAGGGGAAGGTGCCGGGAGTGGAGGTTGGGTTGGTGGGGGGTGTGGACCTGACAAGGGAGTCGCGGAAAGAATGGTCTCTCCGGAACGCTGATAGGGGAGGGGAGGGAAATATATCCTTGGTGGTGGGGTCTGTTTGGAGGTGGCGGAAATTACGAAGGATGATACGATGTATCTGGAGGTTGGTGGGGTGGTAGGTGAGGACCAGTGGGGTTCTGTCCTGGTGGCAATTGGAGGGGTGGGGTTCAAGGGCGGAGGAGCGGGAAGTGGAGGACACGCGGTGGACAGCATCATCAATCACGTCTGGGGGGAATTTGCGGACTTTGAAGATGGAGGCCATCTGGGTTGTTTGGTATTGGAATTGGCCCTCCTGTGAGCAGATGCGGCGGAGGCGAAGGAATTGGGAATATGGGATGGCGTCTTTACAGGGGGCAGGGTGGGAGGAGGTGTAATCTAGGTAGCTCTGGGAGTCGGTTGGTTTATAGTAAATGTCCATGTTGAGTCGGTTGCCCGAGATAGAAATGGAGAGGTCTAGGAAGGGGAGGGAGGAGTCTGAGACGGTCCAGGTAAATTTGAGGTCGGGGTGGAAGGTGTTAGTAAAGTGGATGACCTGTTTTCAATCTCAACTTCTCTTTACAATCCTCTCACTTCCTCCAAACCAAAGGAGTAGCCATGGCCACCCACATGGGCCCCAGCTATGCCTGCCTCTTCGTTGGATATGTGGAACAGTCCATCTGCCGCAGCTACACTGGCACCACCCCCTACCATTTCCTCCACTACATCGATGACTGTATTGGCGCTACCTCGTGCTCCCACGAGGAGGTTGAACAGTTCACCCTGCCCCCTGTAAAGACGCCATCCCATATTCCCAATTCCTTCGCTTCCACCGCATCTGCTCCTAGGAGTACCAGTTCCAATACCGAACAACCCAGATGGCCTCCTTCTTCAAAGACTGCAATTTCCCCTCAGACGTGGTTGACGATGCTCTCCACCACATCTCCTCCACTTCCCGCTCCTCCACCCTTGAACCCCGCCACTCCAGTTGCCACCAGGACAGAACCCCACTGGTCCTCACCTACCACCCTACCAACCTCCAGATACATCGTATCATCCTTCATCATTTCCGCCACCTCCAAACGGACCCCACCACCAGGGATATATTTCCCTCCCCACCCCTATCAGCATTCCGGAAAGACCACTCCCTCCGCGACTCCCTCGTCAGGTCCACACCTCCCACTAACCCAACCTTCACTCCCAGCACCTTCCCCTGCAACTACAAGAAATGCAAAACTTGCGCCCACACCTCCCCCTTCACTTCCCTCCAAGGCCCCAAGGGATCCTTCCATATCCATCACAAATTCACCTGCACCTCCACACACATCATTTACTGCATCCGCTGCACCCGATGTGGCCTCCTCTACATTGGGGAGTCAGGCCGCCTACTTGCGGAACGTTTCAGAGAACACCTCTGGGACACCTGCACCAACCAACCCTACTGCCCTGTGGCTGAACACTTTAACTCCCCCTCCCACTCCCCCAAGGACATGCAGGGCCTTGGCCTCCTCCATCACCAGACCATGGCAACATGACGCCTGGAGGAAGAGCACCTCATTTTCCGCCTAGGAATCCTCCAACCACAAGGATTAATGCAGATTTCTCCAGTTTCCTCATTCCCCCTCCCCCCACCTTATCTCAGTCCCAACCCTCGAACTCAGCACCGCCTTCTTGACCTACAATCTTCTTCCCGACCTCTCCGCCCCCACCCCCTCTCTGGCCTATCACCCTCACCTTAACCTCCTTCCACCTATTGCATTCCCAATGTCCCTCCCCCAAGTCCCTCCTTCCTACCTTTTATCTTAGCCTGCTTGGCACACCTTCCTCATTCCTGAAGAAGGGCTCATGCCCAAAATGTCGTTCTCCCGCTCCTTGGATGCTGCCTGACCTGCTGCGCTTTTCCAGCAACACATTTTTCAGTTCTCATTCTTGCTTACAAATCAACTTGCCGAATGGACTCAAGAACAGATCTCATTCACAATCTGAGCCCATCATGTACTCTTTGGGAAGAAAAGGTTACCGTTACCTTGATTGGCCAACATCAGCAATGGGAATCACGGTTCCACACTGCGGTGGCTTGTGATTGGGCTATTGAACTTCCACCAATCTACGTTCACTATAGTATTTCCTGAACATTTCAGATCTCTTAGGTCTATGCACGGTAGTGGCTTCCAGAACTGGGAGCGAATTTATCCACATGCCAAACGGCACATGCAGACAGCCAGAGTGATAGTGCAGTCTTACAGGGAACATTGCTACCATGCCTCTTTTCTACTATTGTAAATTGTAAGCCGTTACAATAAAATAAGAAGAACTAGAATCCCTACTGTGTGGAAGCAGGCCCTTCGGCCCAACAAGTCCACACTGATGAGAATCCCACTCAAACCCATTCTCCTAACTCATGCACGTAAGCTACATGTACCTGAACACTATGGGGCAATTTAGCATGGCCAATTCACCTAACCTGCACATCTTTGTGGGAGGAAATCCATGCAGACACGGGGAGAATGTGCAAACTCCACACAGACAGCTGTCCGAGGCTGGAATCGAACTCTGGTCCCTGATGCTTTGAGACAGCAGTGCTAACCACTGAGACACCATGCTGCCACTCAAAGGAAACTCATTGTATTTAAACTGAAATAACATTTTGAGGATGGACCATGTAACACAGCCCCCATGCTGCCCACCATTCATTCCCTCTCAGGCAACACCTTGGTGACAACATAACCATAGAGCCAGCAGTCAGGTGCACCAACCATCTCCATGGCCCTCTGTTATTGGGCATCCTTGCTAGGCCCAGGACTAAGTCCTCATATCCTTGCCCTTCTCTGCATTGGGTACCCAATGATCAGATTCAGGGGGCTGAAGTATGTTAGGATCTGAGCTGATTTTACTGCTGAACAAGATCCTAGAATGGAATCCAGCTTCTATTCTGTTTAAATTTAATGCTTAATGCTTTAAGCTCACTAGGCTGCAGATTTTGTTTAACAATAAAATAGACATTTATTACACTAAAGAATTTATAGAAATCACTCATCTATTTAAATATAACACAATGTGAAAGAGTTCCAAACACACAGCAAAACAAAATCCTATCCATCCCCCAAACCCATCATTTTATAGTTAACGCAGAGGAATTTTCATTCTCTGTGGTTTGACTGAATTGTTCCTTCTCAGGCCCTGTTCTGAGAATCACAACAACTTCTCCCTTGAGTAATCCACAACAGAGAGCTTAGACTTTCTTAGATGTTTATTAATTTGCAGAATTCTAATCAAACACTCCTGGTCTGGCTATTTCAGCTGCACCATTTAACTGAGGGAACATATTCTCTTAACTTCTTAAAACAATTTTTTTTTCTGTCAGAGATCATACTTACCTTAATCAGCGAACATTACCTTAATCAGCGATATGTTTCACTCTTAACTGCCCTCTGAAACGCCCTAGCAAGCCACTCAGTTCAAGGGCACTTAAGGATGGGAAAAGAAAAAGTATCGACATTTTTTAAAGAAAATGCTACCAAACCTAATGGTTTACTGTGTTTTTTTCTCTGGTTGTAAATATTCACAGTATTAACAAACTTCCAAGGGCATTATGTGGGTCCTTATAGTCACCTGCTCTTTGACACATATTAGTTTTAAAGTCACTGTGCTGGAAAGGCTGACCTAACCCAGCCAAAATCCTTCACAAACATAAACTAACAACATGTCACTGGCTTGAAATCCAAACTCTAAAACTTCCATCAAAAATGTCAAGATTAAGTCAAAACCCCTTTGAAAAGTAGGGAGGGGTCTTAAGCCTATAACAACCTTTGGAAACATGGACCAGGAATTCCTGATCACTGCATAAATCAATACGCTTTACTGATGACTCCCAGTGGAAAAGGGGAGGACTCCCATTACAGAGTCCCCCCACTGGGGACCTCTGTCAATGCTGGATGGCAAGATGGAATATTGTGGCATATCTGATTGGTGGATTGGGAATTGAGGGGAGTTTATAGTTTTAACGTGTAGAGTTTATTTAAGTCCTGACTTCAGGAATAGTGGAGCTTGATTTCCAACATGTTATCTTGGTGAGGGGACATTGATGCATCCTCCACAGGTCAGCTGGGTCTGAGGAACACTTACTCAGCAGAAATTGAAAAGACCACCCCTACACCCAGCCAGAACAGAGTCAACCCAGCAGGCCCTTAGGTCAGAGCAATAGGAATGATCCTATACAAATGGAGTGAACTCACCAGACCTGGGGAATCCCTGACACCTAACACAGAGTCAGAGAGTCATAGGGATGTACAGCATGGAAACAGACCCTTCGGTCCAACCCGTCCATGCCGACCAGATATCCCAACCCAATCTAGTCCCACCTGCCAGCACCCGTTGACTCGTGAATTAGAAACTCCTACAGCATAAGAATCCATGTGATAAACTGAGTCCAGACCTTGAGTGCTGAATAAATACTCATGATCTATCCTGTGGAATATCTGCTTCTCATTGTTCAATATATTGTTTCAGTTGCATGACACTATAATCTTTTGCTATAAATTCTGTGTCATATGACCCTGCTCCACAACCACCTGATGAAGGAGCGGCACTCTGAAAGCTAGTGCTTCCAAATAAAGCTGTTGAACTATCACCTGGTGTTGTGTGATTTCTAACTTTGCTCTTTGTTCAGACATAGGAGAACGGCTGGGAGATCAGTCATCTGGGGAAGGTGGATCAGGTCCCAGACAGGTGAATGTTCCTGTTTATATGGCCTGGGACAGGGACAGCGTAAGACTGGACGGATGAACTGTGTGGTCCAGCACAGGAAGACATTGCCCTGACAAAAATGTTATAATCCGTGTTGAGGAGGGAGATCAGTTGTAAGACGGTGTAGATCACCAGCCTTTAGCAGCAGGACAGGGCTGTCTCCCCGGTCCCTGAACATTCCTCTGTGTGCCTCTGACAGAAGTCATGGGAGGGCAGCCATTTTGCTTCCAGCTCCAGCCATGATGGAACGAGTCCTGGAACTGCTCGCCCTCTGACAGCAGCTTGTTATAATTCCAATATGCAGATCCCCACCCTAGAGCACAGAATGGAGTATCATCCACCCATACCAGCCTGTAGTCTGAGCTCAGTGCCTGTGTGTAGAAACTGCTGGAATGTGGGAAATACAAAAGCAGCTGATTCCAGAGCCTCTGACTCCAGGCCTCTCACAAGTGCAAGTGACGAGTCAAGATCACTTTGTGACATCATCAGATTAGGTGGAGCTTAATGCCAATTCAACATTCAATGTTCCAGAACATTACCTTAATCAGCGATATGTTTCACTCTTAACTGCCCTCTGGAATGCCCTAGCAAGCCACTCAGTTCACGGGCAATTAAGGATGGGAAACAAATCCTTAATTTGGTGGCATGGTGGCCCAGTGGTGAGCACTGTTGCCTCACAGCGCCAGGGACCCGGGTTCGATTCCAGCCTTGAGTGACTGCCTGTGTGGAGTTTGCACATTCTCCCCGTGTCTGCATGGGCTTCCTCCGGGTGCTCCTGTTTCCTCCCACAATCCAAAGATGTGCAGGGCAGGTGTATTGGCCATGCTAAATTGCCCGTAGTGTTAGGTGCATTAGTCAGGGGTAAATATAGGGGATGGGAATGAGTCTGAGTGAGTTACTGTTTGGGCGGTCAGTGTGGACTTGTTGGGCTGATGGTCCTGTTTCCATACTGTAGGAAATCTAAGCTAAATGCTGGTCTTAGAATGAAGATCACATCCTTTGAAAGAATGAAACACAATACAATCAAGCAATATACATGCAGAGTCTGTTATGTATGGTGTACAGCATGGAAATAGGCCCTTCGGTCCAACTTGTCCATGCCGACCAGATATCCCAACCCAATCCTACCTGCCATATCCCCCCAAATCCTTCCTATTCATATACCCATCCAGATGCCTCTTAAATGTTGCAATTGTGCTAGCCTCCACCACTTCCTCTGGCAGCTCATTCCATACATCTTGCCCCTCTCACCCTAAACCTTTGCCTTCTAGCTCTGGACTCCCCACCCCAGGGAAGAGACATTGTCTATTTATCTTATCCACGCCCCTGTTGATTTTATAAACCTCTATAAGGTCACCCCTCAGCCTCTGACGCTCGTGGGAAAACAGCCCCAGTCTATTCAGCCTCTCCCTATAGCTCAAACCTTCCAACCCTGGAAACATCCTTGTAAATATTTTCTGAACTCTTTCAAGTTTCACAACATCTTTCTGATAAGAAGGAGACCAGAATTGCACACAATATTTCAAAGGTTCGGGCACTTTTGGAATATTAAGTGCAATTCTGGTCTCCTTCTAAACAGTAGAAGTCACAGGTTACAAAGGTGCTGTCAGAGGAGGCTTGATAAATTGTGGTGGTACATCTCTGAGATAGTGCACTCTGCTGCTCCTGAACATCAATGGTGAAGGGAAGTGACTACCAAAGTTCTTTTTTCATCATTCATGGAATGAGCGCGTTGTTGTCCAGGCTAGATTTATTGCCTAACCCTAATTGACCAGACAGCAGTTAAGAGTGGCACGTAGATTTCCCTCTCTAAATGGCATTAGTGAACCTGGTGGGCTTTTCCAATGATTGACATCAATAGACTCTTACTTGCAGATTTTACTGAGTTCAAATTCCACCATCTGCCATGGTGAGATTCAAACCTGACTCCCCAGAACATTCACTGGATCTCTGGATTAACAGTCTAGTGATAATACCTCTGGACTATTGCCAGGAGTGAATGTTTGCGTATGGGGTTTCAATCAAGTGGGCTGCTTTGCCCTGAATGGTATTGATCTTACAGTCATAGAGTCATAAAGATGTGCAGCACAGAAACAGACCCTTCAGTCCAACTTGTCCATGCTGACCAGATATCCCAACATAATCTAGTCCCATTTGTCAGCACCTGGCCCAAAACCCTCCAAACCTGTTTTATTCATATACCCATCCAAATGCCTTTTAATTGCTGTAATTGTACCACCACTTCCTCTGGCAATTCATTCCATACACATACCACCCTCTGTATGAAAAGGTGCCCCTTAGGTCCCTCTAATATCTTTCCCCCTCACCATAAACCTATGCCCTCTAATTCTGGACTCCCCCACCCCAGGGAAAAGACCTTGTCTATTTACCCTGTCCATGTCCCTCGTGATTTTATAAACCTCTATAAGGTCACCTCTCAGCCTCCAACACTCCAGAGAAAACAGCCCCAGCCTGTTCAGCCTCTCCCTGAAGCTCAAATCCTCTAACCCTGGCAACATCCTTGTAAATCTTTTCTGAACCCTTTCAAGTTTCACAACATCCTTCTGATAGGAAGGAGACCAGAATTGCATGCACTATTTCAAAAGTGGCCTAACCACTGTCCTGTACAGCTGCAACATGACCTCCCAACTCCTGTACTCAATACTCTGACCAATAAAGGAAAGCATATCAAACACCTTCTTCATTATCCTATCTACCTGCGACTCCACTTTCAAGGAGTTATGAACCTGCACTCCAAGGTCTCTTTTTTCAGCAACACTCCCTAGGACCTTACCATTAAGTGTATAAATCCTGCTAAGATTTGCTTTCCTAAAATGCAGCACCTCACACTTATCTAAATTAAACTCCATCTGCCACTCCTCAGCCCATTGGCCCATCTGGTCAAGATCCTGTTGTATTCTGAGGTAAATGTCTTCATTATCCACTACACCCCCAATTTTGGTGTCATCTGCAAACTTACTAACTATACCTCTTATGCTCACATCTAAATCATTTATATAAATGATGAAAAGTAGAGGACCCAGCACCAATCCTTGTGGCACTCCACTGGTCACAGGCCTCCAGTCTGAAAAACAACCCTCCACCACCACCCTCTGTCTTCTACCTTTGAGCCAGTTCTGTATCCAAATGGCTAGTTCTCCCTGTATTCCGTGAGATCTAACCTTGCTCACCAGTCTCCCATGAGGAACCCTGTCAACCGCCTTACTGAAGTCCATATAGATCACATCTATCACTCTGCCCCCATCAATCCTCTTTGTTACTTCTTCAAAAAGCTCAATCAAGTTTGTGAGACATGATTTCCCACGCACAAAGCCATGTTGACTATCCCCAATCAGTCCTTGCCTTTCCAAATACATGTACATCCTGTCCCTCAGGATTCCCTCCAACAAGAGCTTCACTTATCCAGGCAAGTGGGGAGTTTGCCATCACACTCCTGAACTGTGTCTTGTAAATGGTGAACAGGCTTTGGCAAGTCAGGAGTGATTTACTCTCTGCTGTAATCCTAACCTCTGACCTGCTCTTGTAGAATCAGCTTTTATATGTCTGTTCCAGCTCAGGTTTTGGTCAATGGAAAAACTGGAGGATTCAGGATAGTGCCAGAATAGGAAACCAGAAAGCTGAAGGGGAATGTAATAATAAAAAGATAATGTTGCAATAAAACAACATGTTCAAAAAGAATCTTGCTAAGAGTTAAACACAGAACATGGAAAAACCCTGCTGATGTATAATGGACATGTTCTGTGTCTTCAAAATTACATCTGTTTCTCATCTGACATTTATAAGCTGTGGCCATTTTAAAAAGACACTGGGGAAAGACTTTAATATTTCCGAGGAGGAAGTAATCATATTAACCCGTTAGCAACTGAATCACAGTTACCTCCGGGTCTTCCCTGTGGGTTAAGTCAATATTAAGTTGGGCTTCTCCCAATATCCTCATTGGTCCTTGAATCTAAACATTCCACTGTCAGACGCAAACCTCTTACACTCAGTGTGAGGAATCTCTCCTCAGTGTTTGAAGATCCTTGAGTGTTTTTGGAGCTGCACCCATCCAGTCAAGTGGGGAGTATTCCATCACACTCTTAACTTGTGCCTTGTAGATGGTGGACAGGCTTTGGGGAGTCAGGAGGTGAGTTACTCCCCACAATATTTCTAGTGCCTAACCTGCCCTTGTAGTCATTATGTTTATGTGGCTGGTTCAGTTTAATTTCTGGTCAATCGTAATCTCCAGATGCTAATAGTGAAAAATTTAGTGACAGTAATTGTCCATCTTCCAAAATGTCCTAATGAGTGCAGATAAAAAGCTTTGACAAATCCATGCAGGGCAAAGACACCCAGCTTACTATTCGAGTTCCATTTTCTCTGGATGTGCCAGGACCACATCCAGCCTGAGGGAGTGCTACACTGTCATAGATGTTGACAATCTTTCAAATGGTACGTTCACCCAAAGCCCCCATTTCCCACAAAAAAGTCCCATGCCAGTATTTCAAAGAAAGACAAGAGGGTTGTTCTAGTTCCCAATATTATCTTGCACCCAATCTCATTAAAAAAGCTGATACATTCAGGAATATGAGGGTGGGGAAAGGACTAGCTATACAGCTGTTGCAGAGGGCCAGCATAGACCTGATGGATTAAATGTCAAGATTAGAGTGGTGCTGGAAAAACATAGCCGGTCAGGCAGCATCCGAGGAGCAGGCAAATCGACGTTTCGGGCAAAAGCAGGAATGAGGCTGGGAGCCTCCAGGGTGGAGAGATGGATTAAATGGCCTACTCCTGAGTCCTAACTAATCTGTACTTAGTTGTTTGGTAGTACAGAACTTGAGTCAGGAATCCACATTATCGGAGGGATGCGATAGCACTCGAGAGGGTACAGGGGAGATTAACTAGGGTGCTGCCTGGGCTGAAGAGGTTGTTTTGATGAGAGATTGGACAGACTAGAGTTGCCTTCCTTCAAACAGAGCAGATTGAGAAGGGACATGATTGATTTATGTAAAATTATGAGGACTGTAGATAGGGCAGATGGGAAGAAAGTTTACCCTTGATGGAGGATCATTGACCTGCGGAGGGTAGATTTAAGGTCAGGGACAGAACGTTTAGAGGGGATGTGAAGAAAAACCTTCTCGCACAGAAGGTGTTGAGAGTCCGGGACTCACTGCCTGTAACGGTAGAAGAGGCAGAAACCCTCATTTTTTGGAGAAGTATTTAGACATATACTTGCGATGTCAATACACCCAAAGCTGTGGGCCAAATGCTGGAAAATGGGATTAGAATACTTAGGTGGTGTTTTTTTCCCTGTATGGATTTGTCAAAGCTTCTTATTTTGCACTCATCAGGACATTTTGCAAGATTGACAATTATTGTCACTGAATTCTACATTATTAACATCCTGGCAGTTACCATTGACCAGACATTAAAGTGGTCTAGCCACATAAATGCAATGGCTACAAGAGCAGTTCTAGGTTAGGAATACTGTAGTGAGTAACTCACCTCCTCACTCTCCAAACCTATCCACCATCAATAAGGCACAAACGAGGAGTGGGATGGAATACTCCTCACTGTTCTGGATGAGTGCATCTTCAGCAACACTCAAGAAGCTTGACACCATCTAGGACATCACATTCACAACAATCTACTCCCTCCACCATCGAAGCTCATTAGCAGCAGTGTGTACTATCCACAAGACGCACTACAGGAATTCACTCAGGCTCCTTAGACAGCATCTTCCAAGCTCACAACTACTTCCATCTAGAAGGACAAGGGCAGTAGATACATGGGAACTCCACCCCTCCAAGTTCCCCTCTAAGTCACTCAGCACTCAATATCCTTCACTGCTGCTGGTTTGAAATCCTGGAATTCCCGCTCTAAGGGAATTGTGGGTCTACCTACAGCACACGGACTGCAATGACCAAAGAAAGAAAGGCAACTATGGATGGGCAATAAATGCTGATCAATCCAGATCCCTTAAATGAATTAAAATATTCCTTCCTAGAATTGTACATAATTTTTTTTTCTGTTATCTGACTACAGTTCAATAGTTCAATTCAGTTCCAGTATAACCTGTTATCTTGCCTAATAAAAGAAAGAAACATTACAATTTGTAGTCATAGAGTCATAGAGCAGTTCAACACAAAAACACACCCTTCAGTCCAACTCATCCATGCCAACCAGATATCCTAAATTAACCTATTCCCATCTGCCAGCATTTGGCCCATATCCCTCTAAACCCTTCCTGTTCATGTTCCCATCCAGATGCCTTTTAATTGCTGTAATTGTACCAGCCTCCACCACTTTCTCTGGTATCTCATTCCATACACACACCACCCTCTGTGTGAAAAAGTTGCCCCTTAGGTCCCTTTTAAATCTTTCCCCTCTCATCCCAAACCAATGCCCTCTGGTCCTGGACTGCCCCAGCCTGGGGAAAAGACCTTGTCTATTTACCCTTCCAGTCCTCAGAAGTTGCGTATTAGCAACCTTGTAAATGTATTCTTGCTGTTCTACAAATGCTGAATTGTGATCCTGATTCTGTGAGAGTGGGAAAATGTCTGGATTTCCTTAGAATGTCAAAAGATCAGCAACATGAGAATGACTGGATAGTCTGGTGTTGGCTGAGGAACAAATATTAACCAGGATACCAGGGAGAATGGTCAAGCGTTTCTTCAGAATTACACTGTGGGATCTGTTCCATTGACCCAAGAGGAGAGACAGATGGAAATTACTGTGTCCCTTGATTCTGATTGATCATAGAATCCCTACAGTGCAGAAACAGACCATTCAGCCCAACAAGTCCACACCTACCCTCCGAAGATCATCCCACCCAGATCCATCTCCCTTCCCTTTCTCTGTAACCCTGCATTTCCCACGACTAATCCATCTAGCCTGCTCATCCCTGAAAGCTACGGGCAATTTAGCACGGCCAATCCACCCAACCTGCAGATGTTTGGACTGTGGGAGGAAACTGGAGCATCCAGAGGAAACCCACACAGACACGGGGAGAATGTGCAAACTCTACACAGACAGTCACCCAAGGCTGGAATTGAACCTGTGTCCCTGGCACTGTGAGGCAGCAGTGCCAACCACTGAGCTGTGATGACAGCAGGACTTCAGGGTGAGGATTAGGGTTAGGTTTTGGTTAGGGTTGGGGTTAGATTCGGTTTAGGGTTAGGGTTAAGGTTAGGCTTAGGGTTAACCTCTTGGCCAAATGCGCTCACAGCACAGCAACAAGGGTAAACACCGATGGTGTTTCTCTAGGAGAAAATATTGATAGTGTGAGGCACCACAGGAACCTGATCACATGCGTACTGCAAGATATTTTCAGTAACATGGTCTTTCATGTTCTTTTCAGATTCTTTTCATGTGTTGAAGTGTTCTCACAGCTAAATATAAAGACAGATAACGTCTACAACACTTTGAAGACAAGCACAGTGAATTTTTTTAAATCTGTGCAGTTGTCAATGATTGATTATATTCAGTCTTATCTAAAGAGTTTACTTAGCAACTGTTGGTGTAAACAGCAGTATAATCACAGGAATGGTTGCTAGTGGTTGTGTTTCTACACAAACAGAAGCCCTGATTTAGAGGTCTCAGTCTAATGCCCATCATCATTCGAGACTTACTTAATAATTATCCAAATGAATGGTGACTATGTAACTCCTGGACTGTCATCCAAAGTCATCTACTTCATCAAAGTCCTGGTCTGGCCTTTATGTGACTCCAGAACCATCACAAGGTAGTTATTAAAATATATATACTTTCTAATCAACCTGGTCAGAGATGTTATGACATCCCTCTGAAGCAAATGGTTCTTGTAGCTGGCTCTCCTGGCTCAGAGGTGGGACTATACTACTGCTGTCAACACCTGTCCCTTCCCCTCCTCCCTGCTCACCATCCAAGGGCCTAAACAGTCTTTCCAGGTGAAGCAGCATTTTACCTGTACCTCCTCCAATCCTGTGTATTGTATGCACTGCACTCAATGTGGCCGACACTACGTTGGAGAAACTAAACACAGATTGGGCAACTGCTTTGCAGAAAATCTCCGGCCCAGCACACACATAGCCCTGCCCTTCCCATAGCCAGTCATTTTAACACAGCGTCCTGCTCGCATTCCCACATATCTGTCCTCAGCATGCTGCAATGTTCCAGGGAATCCCAGCGCAAACTGGAAGGACAACATCTCATCTTCAGACTCGGCACTTTACAACCTTCTGGACTTAATATTGAGTTCAACACCTTCAGATTGTGAACCCACTCCAATACTTTCCCTTTCTTTTAGCTTTATTTGTTCGATTCTCTGTCACTATATCCTTTCTGCACTCCCCCCACCCTCAATGGGACTGTCTGTTCTTTCCAGTCTGGCAGTTAGACCATTGTTCTGCCATTCCCACATCCCCATCACACTACCTGAACTATCAACATCCTTTCTCCCCACCACTCTCAAACTCCTGCCTCCCCCCCAACTATTCCATAAATTGCCCCCTCCACACTTCAGTTCTGATGAAAAGTCATCTCGACTCGAAACATTAGCTTGCTCTCTCTCTCTACGCATGCTGCCTGACCTGCTGTGACCTCCAGCATTTGTTGTTTTCAGTACAGATTCCAGCATCTGCAGTAATTTGGTCCTATCCTGGTTCACGCTTAACTTGCTTGTGAAAGGGCCTAAAAAGCCACTTAGCTACCAAGAGGACGGCTCTCCACCACTTTCTCAAAGGAAATTAAGAACAGGTAATACATGCTAACCTTGTCAGTGATGCCCATTCCATGAACAGATAAACAGTAATTTTCACACCAATGACCACCTCCAACAAGACAGAATCTCACTATTGACATTACCATCAAAGAATTCCTCATTGTCAACATCCCGGGGGTTATCTTTGACCAGAAAGTCATCTGGACTGGCCAAATAAATACAGTGGCTACAGGTGCAAGGAAGCTTGCAGTGAATAACTCACCTCGCAACTCCCCAAAGGCTATCCACCATCTGCTAGGCCCAAATCAAGATGGAATACTCCCCACTTGTTTGGGTGGATGCACTTCCACAACACTCAAATGTTTGATACCATCCAGGGCAATGAAGCTTCTTGGTTAGTGCCGCATCCATAAACATTCATGTGACAGTGCAGCACACCCCCAGTACTGGCAATCAGGGAGGGTTAACCTGGAGTCAAGAGAGTGGTGCTAGAAAAGCACAGCAGGTCAGGCAGCATCCGAGGAGCAGGGGAATTGACGTTTCGGGCATAAGCCCTTCATCAGATTCTCTAAAGGTCAACATGCAGGTTGAGTCTGTGATTAAGAAAGCGAATGCAATGTTGTCACTTATCTCAAGAGGGTTGGAATATAAAAACCCCGTTGTGCTACTGAGACTTTATAAAGCTCTGGTTAGGCCCCATTTGGAGTACTGTATCCAGTTTTGGTCCCCACACCTCAGGAAGGACATACTGGCACTGGAACGTGTCCAGCGGAGATTCACACGGATGATCCCTGGAATGGTAGGTCTAACATATGAGGAACGGCTGAGGATCCTGGGATTGTATTCTTTGGAGTTTAGAAGATTAAGGGGAGACTTAATAGAGACGTACAAGATAATACATGGCTTGGAAAGGGTGGATGCTAGGAAATTGTTTCCGTTAGGTGAGGAGACTAGGACCCGTGGACACAGCCTTAGAATTAGAGGGGGTCAATTCAGAACAGAAATGTGGAGACATTTCTTCAGCCAGAGAGTGGTGGGCCTGTGGAATTCATTGCCACAGAGTGCAGTGGAGGCCGGGACGCTAAATGTCTTCAAGGCAGAGATTGATAGATTCTTGTTGTCTCGGGGAATTAAGGGCTACGGGGAGAATGCGGGTAAGTGGAGTTGAAGTGCCCAGCAGCCATGATTGAATGGCGGAGTGGACGCGATAGGCCGAATGGCCTTACTTCCACTCCTATGTCTTATGGTCTTATGGTCTTATGGTCTTATCAGGATTTCTGATTCTTGATGAAGGGCTCATGCCCGAAACGTCAATTCTCCTGCTCCTCGGATGCTGCCTGACCTGCTGTGCTTTTCCAGCAACACACTCTCAACTCTGATCTCTAGCATCTGCAGTCCTCACTTTGTCCCAGTGTTAACCTGGAAACCTATAGCCCTCGCCCTGAAAGAGATGGAAGTGTAACATGAAGAAAGTCATGATTTGGAGGCAGACCTCTACAGACCGAGCAGAGGCTACGACAATGGATGAATGAGCACCGCACAACTATCAACAGACAGGAGGGTTCCCTCCCAGTCAAAGAACACTTCAGCAATCTGGGACATTCGACCTCGGACCTTTGAGTGACCATCCTCCAGGGCGGACTTCGGGACAGACAACAACGCAAAGTGGCTGAGCAGAGGCTGATAGTCAAGTTCAGTGCCCAAGGGGATGGCCTCAACCTTGGGTTCATGTCATACTACAGGTGACCCCATTGCACTACATAGGCAGACAGACACACACAGACAGACAGACACAGACACTCCTACAGACCCATACACTCACGCAGACCGTCTCTCATACACAAGCTCTCTCTCATACGTTCACACACTCCCACACTCACACACACACGCACACCCTCTCTCAGACGTATACACCTTTACACTCACACTCACATGCATACACATACACACTCTCTCACAGACACTCATACCCTCCCTCACACCCACACCCACATGCACACACACAGAGTGTAGGCATGGTATCATGCTAGCATGTTTAATGTTTTAACGGTTTTACGCATTAAATAAATAAAAGTCCATTCATCATGAGGAATAAATCACTTGACAGAAATATTAAACATTTACTGGAGTCCCTTCAATTGATTGACAATGAGTGGGCAAGAGACTTGTCCATCCTGGGACATCTTGGGTTAATCAATCTGGACTTACATACCCCATAGTTAACATATTTTGTCCTGCAGGCAATGTACTACATCACAACATCACCAAAACATGGTAAAAGTGCCATTACAATCAAATCATTATGCCACTGAGATGCCAGGAGAATTGTTCTAAACATGCACAGGTTCTTAAAACAGCAGTGTACATTTAAGCAGAGTACATCTTGGCTATTTGTGTGCCATAGAAATTAAGATTGAACATTTATTTATAGTTTTGGATGAAAAAGCACTTCCAATTTGTCATGTTTTGTCAAGTGCGTTTCTTACTTTTAACTAGTTTGTGTGGTCACCTTCTTGCTTCTATATATTTCATCAAGAGATAAATCTGACGAGGTATTTTTGGCCTGTATGCACTGGGGTGGTGACAACATTTTGAATTTGTGGTGTGGGAAGATGGAGTGCAAAAGGGCAAAGTGAGTGTATCACACACTCCAAAAACAAATTTATCACAGTGAAAGATTCAGGGTAAACTTGGAGACATTGACCAACATATGACAGCAAGTACATAGTCTTTTCTCATTAAAGAACTTGTTCTGCTTGTGGAATCTAGTGTTTCAAAGTGAAGATGGAAAGGCTGCAAGAATGATATGAAGACTTTGGAAAAGTTGAAAAATCAAATTTATGTGAATGGACCCGGTGGTAAGGAATTCCACTATGAGGATAAACTGGAGAAACTGGGTCTGCTCCATTCCTGATGAAGGGCTTTTGCCGGAAACGTCGATTTTCCTGCTCCTCGGATGCTGCCTGACCTGCTGTGCTTTTCCAGCACCACTCTAATGTAGACTCTGTTTTCCAGCATCTGCAGTCCTCACTTTTGCCCTGTTCTCCATTGGGACAGTTGTGAGATTTGATAGGAGTGTTACAAATCATCAGTCTATAGTCCAACTGGCTTATTTGAAATCACAAGCTTTCTCAGCATTGCTCCTTCGTCAATTGAAGTGAAGCACCTGATGAATGAGCAGTGCTCTGAAAGCTTATGTTTTTATATAACCTATAACCTGGTGTTGTGTGACTTCTGACTTTGTCCACCCCAGTCCAACACTGGCACCTCCACATCATCACAAATCAGCCACCTAGAAAAATAGAGATGATCTTTACTCATCAGCAGCAGGTTTGAGAATCAGAGACTTAAGATGGACCCACAGTGATGTGAGGTAAAATTCTGCTTCACAGCAAATGGTTGGGATCTGGAAGGCTTAGCATATGGGAGACTGATTCACAAAAGAAATTGGATAAATATCTGAGAGATAATAATTGCAGAAATACAGAGAAAGGACAGGGGAGTAGGACTATCTGAGTTACGCATGGTTATAATTGGATAAATGGTCTCCTCTGTGCTGTGTCATTCTACAATTCAGTGGCTATACTGGGGCAATAAGTTGGCTCACCATGACCTTCTGAAAGGCAGTTGGGGATGGGCAATAAATGCTGGCCTTACCAATCACACTCACGTCCTGTGAACAAAAAGGATCAAAGCCAAACCAATTTCTATTGATACACCATAGAAAGCATCCTATCCAGAGGCACCACAGCTTGGTATAGCAATTGCTCATCCCAAGGGCACAACACACTGCAGAGAGTTGAGGACACAGTCCAGTCCAATATGTAAAACAGCCTTCCATCCATTAACTTCATCCTGCTGACTCGGAAAAGCAGCCAAAATAATCAAAGACCTGTCCCACCCCAGTTATATTCTCTTCTGCACTTTTCCATTGGGCAAAAGATATCAAAGTTTGAATATGTGTATGAGCAGACTCAAGAACAGCATCTTCCCCGCTGTTATCTGACTTTTCAACAGACCTCTCAAGTGTTAATTCTGATCTCTCTCTGCCCCTTCTCTGCAGCTATAACACTGTATTCTGCACTCTGTTCTGCCACCCTGATGCACTTTGTATGGTACGATCTGTCTGTAGTGCATGCAAAACAATACTTTTCACTGTACCTTTGTACATGTGACAACAATAAATCATATCAAGTTTGACACCCATTGAAATCAAACTGCAACAATGTGATATAAGTGAAATGCAAGCTGAATTACAATATACTTAATTTTTTAAGAATGCTTTTAATTGAAAAAAATGCTACATTATATGAATATTACAGAAAGAGATTCAAAATCCTGCAAAAGTTATTGTATAAGGTAGAAAATACTGTACATTAGTACAACCAGACCTCCACTGTCAGGTATTGATACACAGAGACGGGTTTGCATACAATCAAATTCAATGTCATCAGTTAGCATCAGAACACATACTATACATTCAAATGCCATTTATTTATTATAAGAGGAGTCCATCAGTTCAGTTGGCTGGAGGTCTGTTTCCATGCTGTACATCTCTATGACTCTTTGACAGCTGTTTTGCAATGCAGAATGATGCCAAAAGCTTAGGTTCAATTCCTGTACCAGCTGAGTTTACTGTGAAGGTCCCACCATCACAACTTTGCCCCTTGTCTGAGCTATGGTGACCCTCAGGTCAAACCAGTACCAGTTCTCTCTCTCTTTCCCTTTTTCTAATGCGAGCTTAGGACTTGAGGAAGTGGCAGATACAGGCACAGTTGCAACAGTTAAAAGATATTTAGCTAAGTACATGAGTAGGAGAGGTTTGTAGGGATACGGGACAATACAGGCAGATGGGACTAGTTTAGTTTGGGATTATGTTCGGCATGGACTGGTTGTATGACTATGACTTTTCCTTTCATATCCATTACAAGATTAAAAACCCATCCACATAGCAGCAGTGCAGGTGTACTGACACCATGCAGATTGGTGTGCATGAGGCAGTATCCCGTTACCTTTTAGAGGACGAATTGTGGTGGGTGATAAATGCTGGCCTGTATTCTGTGAATGAATTAATCAAAGATTCAAAATAGTTAGGAATTTGGGAATAACAATAGGGTAACAACTCAAGAAGATTCTGATTAAGAGTTATATCAGACTTGAAACATTAACTCTGTTTCTCTCTCCACAGACCTGCTGAGTTTCTCCAGTATTGTCTACATTTGGAACAGAAGGGAAGGTTAGAGGATGAGGGAGATTAGAGATCACAGATGTTGTAAAACAAATGCAAAGGTAAAGGTTGCAGCAAAGTACTTTTGCAAGTGTAGTCACTGTAAGAAAATGCAGCCCGCAATTGCACACAACTAACGAGGTGATGGTGCAGATAACCATCTTCCACACAGATTATAGGTAATGGAAGAAGACAGAGGGTGGTGGTGAGAGGTTGTTTTTCAGACTGGAGGCCTGTGACCAGTGGAGTGCCACAAGGATTAGAGCTGGGTCTACTACTTTTCATCATTTATGCAAATGATTTGGATGTGAACATAAGAGGTCTAGTTAATAAGTTTGCAGATGACACCAAAATTGGAGGTGTAGTGGACACTGAAGAAGGTTACCTCAGATTACAATGGGATCTTGATCAGATGGGCCAATGGGCTGTGGAGTGGCAGATGGAGTTTAATTTAGATAAATGTGAGGTGTTGCATTTTGGAAAAACAAATCTTAGCAGGACTTATATACTTAATGGTAAGGTCCTAGGGAGTGTTGCTGAACAAAGAGACCTTGGAGTGCAGGTTCATAGCTCCTTGAAAGTGGAGTCACAGGTAGATAGGATAGTGAAGAAGACATTTGGCCTATTGGAAGGGTGTTCTGAAACTTGAAAGGATTCAAAAAGGATTTACGAGGATGTTGCCAGGGTTGGAGGATTTGAGCTATAGGGAGAAGTTGAATAGGCTGGAGCTGTTTTCCCTGGAGCGCCGGAGGCTGAGGGGTGACCTTATAGAGGTTTTCAAAGTTTGGGAGAAGATTTGTAGCTCGGGTGCTCGTAGTTGTGGTTCTGTTCGCCGAGCTGGGAATTTGTCTTGCAAACGTACCATCGACCTGGACCCAATATACCGGCCATTACAGCGGACAGCTCGAACTGACAACCGGAAGCGGCAGAGACAGGCCACTATAAATGCCGGAGGAAACAGCACAGAAGCGCTTCACAGGAGGCTCCCAAGCACTGAGGATGTCACCTAGACAGGGGACGAAACGTTTGCAAGACAAATTCCCAGCTCGGCGAACAGAACCACAACAACTTATAGAGGTTTCTCAAATCATGAGGGGCATGAATAGAGTAAATAGATGAAGTCTCTTTCCTAGAGGGAGAGAGGAGTCCAGAACTAGAGGGCATAGGTTTAGGGTGAGAGGGGAAAGATGTATGGAGTGATCTGCCAGAGGAAGTTGTGGAGGCTGGCACAGTTGCAACATTTAAAAGGCATTCGGATGGGTATATGAATAGGAAGGGTTTGGAGGGATATGGGCCGGGTGCTGGCAGGTGGGACTAGATTGGGTTGGGATATCTGGTCAGCATTGGTGAGTCGGACTGAAGAGTCTGTTTCTGTGCTCTACATCTCTATGAGTCTATGAGTGAAAGAATTCCTATGGTCTGGAAGTAGGCCAATCAGCCTCATCAAGTCCACACCAATCTTCCAAAGGACATCCCATCCAGACCCACCTCCTTATCCCTGTAGTTCCACATTTCCCATAGCTAACCCACCTAGCCCGCACAATTTCCCATGGTCAATCCACTCTAAGCTGCACATTCTTGGACTGTAGGAGGAAACTGAAAATGTGTTGCTGGAAAAGTGCAGCAGGTCAGGCAGCATCCAAGGAGCAGGAGAATTGACACTTTGGGCATGAGCCCTTCTTCAGGAATGAGGAATTTCCTCATTCCTGAAGGGTTCATGCCTGAAATGTCGATTCTCCTGCTCCTTGGATGCTGCCTGACCTGCTGAGCTTTTCCAGCAACACATTTTCAGCTCTGATCTCCAGCATCTGCAGTCCTCACTTTCTCCTGTAGGAGGAAACCAAAGCAAACTCATACAGACACAGGGTGAACGTGCAAACTCTACACAGATAGTCATCCATGGGTGGAATTGAACCCAAATTCTTGGTGCTGTGAGGCAGCAGTGTTAACCACTGAACCACTGTGCCGCCATCTCAGCCACATCTGAGCCAAGGTTGCCACCAATTCAGGCCAACGTTTCCGTGAGATAACTCTACAATTCTCAGGTATCACTGTGAAGATTGCAAATTGAGGAAGGGAAACAGAACCTGGAACAAAACGTTAAATGCTACGGCACTATTTTCAGGAAAATCTGAAGCAAGGCCATGAGGCAATTTGCAAAGATGAGAAGTTGACTTTGAGCCATTGTTGGACTGAGTAAATATGGTCAATAAGGAGAATGTGCAAAGTGCGGACAGTTCTTAGGATGATTTATGATATGGACAGCAGATTTTAATCTTAGCATCCGGTGGGTGAATTCCATTGATAATTCAAACACTGGTTACCTGAAGAATAGTACTGCCCATCCCAGGTTTTACTAATGGATGTGTGGAGTCCAAAAGCAAGGTCACTCTAAAACTCTGGTTTAGCATCAACTAGAGTATTGTGTCCAATTCTGAATACTATATTTTAGAAAGGATGTTATAGGAATCACAGGCAACAGTTACATAGATAGAATGGCAAAGCCGGGCTGTTTTCCTCAGAGAGGAGAAGTTTGAGAGAAGGCTTACCAGAGGTGTCCAAAATCAAGAGGGGTCAGCACTGAGTAGATTGAGTGAAACTGAAGTCACCAATTTATAAACCAAAGAATGAAAGGTAACAGAGGGAAAGTTTCTTTCATGCAGCAAGTAGTCAGGATCAGGAGCCTGACAGCACGATGGAGGCAGATTCAATCGTGGCTTTTGAAAGGATGTTGAATAATCACAGGGTTATGGGATAAAAAAAACAGGAAGTGGCTCCAGCTGAGTTGTTCATGCAGAAAGCCAGCATGGGAATAAAGGCCAAATGGCCTCTTTCTCCACTGGAACCATTCTATAATTTTGCACAAGAAGCAGCAGCACCAGGCTCTCAACCAATCAATAAAATTACAACCAAACTTTAATATTAACCCCATGGCTTTGCTCTATCCCCAACATTTCTTAGTGACCAGAGATCTATCAATCTCAATTTTTGAATGAATCAATGGGTGTGCATTGACAGCATGAGAAGATAAAGAATTCCAAATATTCACAACCCTTTTGAACGGCGAAATGTCTTTCTTTGCAGTTTTATGCTGGGCCTACAATTGCCTGCTACAGATTCTTTAACCAGAGGGAAACAGCATTATCTTGTCAAACCCTCTCTGGGTTTTGTGTTTCAATGTGATCACTTAATTCTCATTCCTCTAAACTCCAGGATACACGTAATCTCTCCTCATAGAACAACTCTCTCAACCTACTTAACCCTCTTCTAAGGATAAGGACCTCCTTCTGTAGTTGACAACTTCATTAGACAGAATTAATACTGTGCTCAGTCCACAATTGCTTAAACAATGTAAGGTTGCTCTGATTATGGGTTTCCAATGATGTGTTTAACTGATTAAAGATTTCAGACTCTGCTGCTGTAAGATCACAGGAATGTATGAAGTTTCAAGTTTGAAACAAGCTGAGAAACAATAACTGCTGAATGTTTGGGAGGCTCAGCAGACTATCACATGAAAAATTGTCACTTTGTGCATTTAAAGTGTAGCAAAAGGTTGTTAAAAAAAGGATTCCCTCCAGACTAATGATCAGAGAAATGGCTGGCATACCAGATCATGTCAGAGGAAAGGATTGAGGGCAGGAATGTCAAATCACAGAATGCTCCAGGACAGGGAATGTTTTTAGCTCATTGCTTCTGACCTGGTAATTCAATCAGTCCCAATCCTCCGCTTTACGCTGTACACCTGCAAATTTTCCCTTGTCATGGATTATCCAACTCCTTTTTGAAAGCTCCAATTGAATCTGCTTCCACTGCTCTTGAATGCACAGAGTTTCACATCATAACAAGTTGTTATGTTCAAATAAACTGCCCTCATCTATTGTTCACTACCTTTGTATTAAAATATGGTTTTGAAAAATAGTATACTATACGGAGTAGTATTTGTTTAACCAGGCCGCATGTTCACTGTTGTGCATTGTGTGTGTGTGTTTGTAAGTGTGTCTGTGTGGCAGTCGTCTGTGTAACAAGGTTACATTTTTACTATAACCATGTCTTTGGGAGAAATGATGTGACTTCACCCAAATCAAAACATTCTGCTATTGTGTTTCGACAGGAATAGAAAATACCTCATTATCAGCACGACACTATTTCAATATCAGTCCATCAATATAAAGATGTGCACAATCTTAGCCCTGTTGATTAAGTGTTGATACAGACTAACACTAACAGTAAAGGTTTGATCCCTGACCTGGTGGAGGTAGTTTGTGTGGATCTATCTCCTAACCTGGCTCCATACTGCAGTATCTGCCAAGTCACTCAAACATCATGGATCTTTGGGATTATCTGAGAGAGCGGGGGCATCAGGAGTCACCATTTTCATCAAATTCCTTCATGCAAGGTCAGTTTAAAGCAACCTTCAAAATCACTGACAGTTCAGATAAGGGCTTCCCAAATGCTGGATCACGAACTGTCGAGGGATCTCGAGACCACATTCTGGGGCCACGTGCTCACAGGCAGCAGAGGAGCTTGAACCAAGTGCTATCAGCTGCCGCGCCCCTTTAATAACAAAAACAGAAATTGCAGGTCTGGCAACATCTGTGAAGAGAAATCTGAGTTAACGTTTGGGATCTGGTGACACTTCCTCAGATACTGCCAGACCTCTGGAGCTTTTCCAGTGATTTCTGTTTTTGTTTCTGATTTACAGCATCTGTGATTCTTTCGGTTTTTATTTATGCCCCTTTTAATACCTTGTTCCTTTCTTATGGTGGACATGGCCTAACACTGGGATCTGAGGCCTGGGTTCCTGCTGCAAAAATGAAAAGGGAGGTGTTTTCTTCCAAAAACCCTACAACTTAAACACTTTCCCACTCAGCAGCTGAAGTTTTCTCTCCAGATACCACATCTCCCCTGCCTGCCACATTGTCACGCCTGGGGGTCAGGTGAAGTCAGAGGCATTACAATGGTGACACACCATGGGGAAATTGTTTGTAAAGCCCTGGCTTAGATATCTGAAAATAATGAGGACTCACCCCAAAGCATATTTTAAATACAAGTAATTGATCCAAGCAATTGAGACGTTTTCTCCCCAATCCTGAACCAGCTCCGATGCTTATCAATCTAATGCCCAAGAAAGCTCTTGCTGCAGCTGTGATGCACAGGGATGTTTCATTCGCAAAAGCAAGGCTTAAGTCTTTCATTCTCTCTATTTTAACACAATCTGCAAATATTTAGCTCCTTTCCTGTAGCAAAGCACCCAGAAGATGATTTACAGAAGCTTTACAAAGCAAAACTAAACATGGAAGCTCAAGAGAGCTTTCCCCTTGTTGGAGGATTTCCAAGCCTATGTGCAAACTCTGAAGCTACAATACATTGGGGGGGGGGGGGGATTTTTTTACAGACAGTCCCCAGGGTGTCAATGGCCTCCCTATCAAGTCTATTTGCAAATTGATTCGTACACAAGTCAGAACACAATGCAGCTATTCCCAAGTGTGGGAAATATTTGTATGTTAGGTCTTTAAATTTTAAAACTATGTATGGGACTGTGTTAACGGGTATGAATGAGGATTCGCAAATTGGGGACGCCCCATACTGCTCTCTATACAGCTCACATCTCCACTTCAAATAATCCCAGCCCTAAACTGGGGTCGGGGGCCCTTCTTTATACACATCTCAGAAGGTATTTTTACTCAATCTGTTCAGATGTGGAACGGTACATGCCTGGAGCAGAAGGGACTTCAACCTGGGTCTCCTAACTCAGAGGTAGGGACACTACCATTACACAACAAAACTTTGCAGAGACTATTTTATGCACAGCAGATGTTAAGATCTGGACTAAGATAATGAGTCAAATGATCATTATGCTCCTCTGCTTCACCATGTCCCACAAAGACATCAAGGGTCTTTCCTGACTGACCTTCCTGTCCAATTACTGACTTTTCCCATCCTGCCCAATTTCTGCTTGCTTTGCTAGGTACAAGTTCAGTGCTGACATAAACTCCAGATCCAGCCTTTTATTAGGAAACCATCCTCTCCTCAGCACCATCCCCCTGTGTCACCTGACAGGAGTTTGGTCATTACTGAGCTCATAAATTAAAAGCCTCAGCTCGAGACTTGAGTTCAAATCCCACCCTGGTAGCTGGAGAATTCAAATTCAACGAATTAAATAAAACTGGAATAAAAAGTCGTGGTGATTAGATTGCTTTTAAAACACACCTACTACTTACGGAAGAAAGTGCTGACATAATTTAACCTAAAAATGCCTGCAGGCACACAATAACTGCTCTCTAACTTAGTCCAGCAACTCACTCAAGTTGTATTTAAGAAAGCAGCTAACTCGTCACATCCTCAAAGGGCAGTTAGGTACGGGCAGTAAACACTGGCAATGACAGTGACGTCAACATCTCACGAATTAACAAAGAACTCAAGGGGCAACTTTTCCATGCAGAGAGTGGTGCATATATGGAATGAGCTGCCAGAAGAAATGGTAAAGGCGAGTACAATTACAATATTTAACAGACATTTGGAGAGGCACATAGATAGGAAAGGTTTAGAGGGATAGGGACCAAACACAGGCAAGTGGGATTAGTTGAGTTTCGGAAACCTGGATGTGTTGTGCTGGTAGGCCTGTATCCTGCTGTGAACCTCCTTGACTCTAATTTTCCAATCAAAGGAACATGAGGACAAGATGCCCGATGTTCTGGGAATGTGTTTACAAATCAATTTCACATCACCTACACATCTACCAGACTTCTTAAGTCAAAGCTCCACAGGCTAATACTGAGATGCATTGGTCTATTGAGGAATCAAGGTTTGACTCTTAGAGCCACGTATCATGGTTCCTTCTTCCTCTGGCTGGATTGAACAGAGTCCTGCCCTCTGATTCTACCTGATACAAGAGATGCTTTCTTCCAACAACGTTCCATCCCCCTTGAAGCAGTGAAGCATGCTCACACTGGACACTATCTTCATCACTCAGGAGAGAGGCAAGCCATTAAATTATGCTTTCACTATCCATCACTGGCCTGATCCATTGGAGGATCACTCATTCCGAGTGAAGTTGATCAGAAACAGACTCAGCAATCACAAGTACCAACACTCTTTCTGGTAGTCCTAACACTTCAAACAGAGTCTGTCTGATAATAGTTCTACATGGAGCAAACAACAACTCAGTTGAGCTTCATTTGCTGCAACGAAAAGATTTTGCATAAGGTCTCCATCAAAGGCTAGGAGCCACGTGATTACACTTAAGAGCTAGGTTGAAATGATATTAATACTTCTTACACCCAATCTATCATTATTCTAGATCTCACTAAAGTTCATAGAATTATAAGGTTCTAATTCCCTCAAATGTTATCTAAATTAATTATTCAAAATAAAAATCATTACATATCTTATCGCATACCAAATCCCCACTCCCACTCCAAAAAGCCCCGAGCCCATGTCAACGCTGCAGATATAAAGATACGCCAACTTTGGTTTCAGTCTTTGATATCAAGTGGGAAGAGATTCATCACACCAATTGATAAGGTAGGATTTAGATCTCAGTTATCTTCAAGAATCGGACTTCCACTGAGCAGTACTGGGCTTAAGCAGAATGTGAATGAGGCATTCCACACCAAGGAAACACTGTCAGCAGCTAAGAAATGAAGGTGATCAAAGTACTAATCAGCAGAACTCTCCCCACAAATAAAAACCTTATCTTGGGTTTGCTTGGTTTCTGTCACATACGTGACATTGATGAATGTTATTGCTCTTTAATGTGGGGGCAGGTTCTTGAATTTCCAACAAATCCCCAACCTGTCGGTCACCAAGTCTCAAACATTCACTTATCTTCAGTAAATCTTGTTTTCATCATTGGGGGTTCAGTGACCACTGGCTCACGCTGATGAGAGAGGCAAGAAAAGGAATTTTGTCTTGAATTAAACAGTTTGTTAGTGTTGCTCCTGCCCAACACTGGCTTTGCAAGCTCCCTTTTTGGATATTTACAAAACCGACAGGTCGTGACAGGATTTTGACCTGGCCCTCAGAGCCATCTTCTTGTTGTTTTTTGCCACAAACTTGTCCAGAAAGCGGCGAGCTCTTTTGGTGATGCTCTCCCTCCTCTGGTGATTGGCCATTCTCCTCTCGTTGGTTTCCTTGCTGTCCTTCCTCAGCCTAATCTGCCGCACGATGCCTTCAAAGAGTTCCGTCACATTGTGGTGCAGAGCAGCAGAAGTCTCGATGAACTTACAGTCGAAGACCACAGCACACGCACGGCCCTCTGAAAACAGAACATAAAACAGCTTTGCTTGTGTTTTCCAATGCTCTCTTCTGTTGTTATTAGATTAGATTAAATTTCCTACAGTGTGGAAGCAGGCCCTTCGGCCCAACAAGTCCACACCGACCCTCCAAAGAGTGACCCACCCAGACCCATTTCCCTCTGACTAATGCACCTAACATTATGGGCAATTTAACATGGCCAATTCACCTGTCCTGCACATCTTTGGTGTGAAATTTATTATCGTAAACCAGTCAGTGAGTGCAGCAGGACTTGGACACTAACACACAACTACCTGGAATCATAAAACCCCGACAGTATGGAAGCAGATCATTCGGGCCAACGAGTCCACACCAACCCTCTGAAGAGGATCTCACCTGGACCCTGCCCACCTACCCTATCCCCATAACCCTGCATTTCCTATGGCTAACCTACACATCCCAGCACACTATGGATAATTTAGCATGGCCAATCCACTCTAACCTGCACATCTTTGAACTGTGGGAGGAAACCAGAGCACCTGTTGGAATCTCACGCAGACACGGGGAGAATGTGCAAACTCCACACAAACAGTTACCTGAGTCAAACCCAGGTCCCTGGTGCTGTGAGGCAGCAGTGCTAACCACTGAGCCATCGTGCCCCCTGTCTCAATTCTTCTGCTGCCTCTAAACGAACAGGTTACTTATGCCTGCAAACGGGGCTGGATTAATTGAGGATATCTGGTCAGCATGGACGATTTGGGCCGTAAGATCTGTTTCTGTGCTGTCTAGCTCTATGATTCTCTCTCGAACACCCTCTGAGATATCGGTGCTCCTCTAATTCTGGCCTCTTGTGACTCCCTGGATTTGAACTGTTCATCGAGCAGTGGCATTGCCTTCAGCTGACTGGGCCCCAAGCTCTGGAATTCTTTCTCTACATCTCCCAGCCTCTCTATCTTGCTGCGGCCCTTTATGATACTGATTAAAAACAACCTCAAGAGTTTGGTAATCGGAGCAGCATTCCCTCCAAGTTGCATGGCCACACAGTCACTGGGAATCCCTGTGGAGGTAGGCCGCCTTGCCACTGAATGATCTCCGCTCCTATTTGTCTCCTCAATATCATCAAAGTCCAGGACACTGGTTGGGCCACGTTTGGAAAATTGTGCGTAATTCTGGTCTCCCTGCTGCAGGAAGGATGTTGTGAAACTTGAAAGGGTTCAGAAACGATTTACAAGGATGTTGCCAGGACTGGCTATAGAGACAGTCGAGAGTGTGGTTTTGGAAAAGCACAGCCGGTTAGGCAGTATCCGAACAGCAGGAACATTAACGTTTCGGGCATAAGCTCTTCATCAGGAATGGCTTGTGCTCGAAACATTGATTCTCCTGCTCCTCAGATGCTGCCTGACCTGCTGTGTCATAGAGTCATGGAGATGTACAGCACGGCAACAGACCCTTCGGTCCAACTCGTCCATGCCAACCAGATAACCCAACCCAATCTAGTTCCACCTGCCAGCACCCGGCCTATATCCTTCCAAACCCTTCCTATTCATATACCTATGCAGATGCCTTTTAAATGTTGCAATTGTACTAGCTGCCACCACTTCCTCTGGCAGCTCATTCCATGGATGTACCACCTCTGAGTGATAAAGTTCCTTCTTAGGTCTCTTTTATACCTTTCCCCTCTCACCCTAAACCTACGTCCTCTAGTTCTGGACTCCCCCACCCCAGGGAAGAGACTTTGTCCATTTATCCTATCCATGCCACTCATGGTTTTATAAACCGCTATAAGGTCACCCCTCAGCCTCCGACGCTGCAGGGAAAACAGCTTCAGCCTATTCAACCTCTCCCTGTAGCTCAAATCCTCCAACCCTGGCAACATCCTTGTAAATCTTTTCTGAACCCATTCAAATTTCACAACATCTTTCCGATAGGAAGGAGACCAGATTTGCAGGCAATATTCCAACAGTGGCCTAACCAATGTCCTGTACAGCCGCAACATGACCTCCCAACTCCTGTACTCAATACTTTGATTAATAGAGGAAAGCATACCAAACGCCTTCTTCACTATTCTATCTACTTGTGACTCCACTTTCAAGGAGCTATGAACCCTCACTCCAAGATCTCTTTGTTCAGCAACACTCCCTAGGACCTTACCATTAAGTGTATAAGATTTGCTTTCCCAAAATGCAGCACCTCGCATTTATCTGAATTAAACTCCATCTGCCACTTCTCAGCCCATTGGCCCATCTGATCAAGATCCTGTTGTAATCTGAGGTAACCCTCTTCGCTGTCCACTACACCTCCAATTTTGGTGTCATCTGCAAACTTACTAACTTATACTTCTTATGCTCACATCCAAAGTAGTGGACTCAGCACCGATCCTTGTGGCACTCCACTGGTCACAGGCCTCCAGTCTGAAAAACAACCCTCCACCACTACCCTCTGTCTTCTACCTTTGAGCCAGTTCTGTATCCAAATTGCTAGTTCTCACTATATTCCATGAGATTTAACCTTGCTAATCAGTCTCCCATGGGAAATCTTGTCGAATGCTTTCTGAAGTCCATATAGATCTACCACTCTGCCCTCATCAATCCTCTTTGTTACTTCTTCAAAAAACTCAATCAAGTTTGTGAGACATGATTTCCCATGCACAAAGCCATGTTGACTATCCCTAATCAGTCCTTTCCAAATACATGTACATCCTATCCCTCAGGATTCCCTCCAACATTCTATATCTTCCTTATCCTTTTTCACAGTAAATACTGATGCAAAATACTCATTTAGCATTAAAGAAACAAGTTGGTTTGACACAATAAAATTCAAGGTATCCATTTTAGAATGCTAATTAATTGAATCCAATTTCTTGCCATTGCCTGGAGCCTGTTGTGGATTATCCTTACAGCTAGAGTCAGCAAATTCAAGTTGTAAGGTACAATTGCGGATTTGTGCATGTGGTGGCAGCCACAGAGTAGGCACATCTGCAATACCTTCCCAGTCGGCACAGGAGTTATAGGGGAAGAAACACTTGTCTAATTTAAGAGGGGACATTCCCTTATCACCTCAATGGCACCGTTTGTTCACCAGGCCACCCAGTAGCAGCAGGAGAAATGCTTGCTTTGCCAGTGATGCCCGTGTTCCATGAAGAAAAAAAGTCAGGATAAGAAGGAGGACTCAATGTGTGAATGCTTGATATCTTGTCCTTCCTTTCCCCATCTGCCTCTCCCAGAGATTTGAACATGTGAATGACTTCCTTGATTGTGGAGTTTCTGGACATTTCCTGAACTTGTGCTCAACAGAATCTGAGCTGCAGATGCCATCGCGAAAAGGCCCAAATGAAATGGTCGATTAGAACTTCAAATCTCAAGCAACCTTAATGGTGATAAGTTATTTTTGTAATGTTTCTTTTTGGAGACGTTTGAGCTGCTTGAGGAAAAACTGCGTTTAGAATTCTTTGTTTAAATTCCTGGTTTATGATGTCACTAGACGAGCAATTACTTTGCTTGCAGCCAAGAGTTTGAAGCCACCCAGTTAGAGGCTATTTTTAACCAAGTCTGGATTCAGGACACATCTCAGTTCCTTACAAGTGAAAATGTTCGGCGCTCTGTGTAATCCTAATAGCAGTAACAAGCTTCTGCTTGAGCACATCCTTTGTACATTCTTGTGTAGTGTGAGAAAAACCCAGAGTTAATAAATCTAGGTCGAGGTACCCAGTTCTGAAGATGTTTGGCTCCTAGGAAGAGATCCCAAAGCCATATAGCAAATATCCAATCTGCAGCCCAGCAAATCACAGAATCTCTGTTGTGTGGAAGGAGACCATTTGGCCCATCGAGTCCACACCAACCCTCCAAAAAAAAACCCCACTCCCGTAACCCATCTAACCTACACATCCCTGGATGAGCAATTTAGCCTGGCCAATCCACCTGAGTTGCACATCTTTGGACTGTGGGAGGAAATTGGAGCACTTGGAGGAAACCCACACAGAAACAGGCAGCATGTGGAAACTCCACACAGACAGTCACCCGAGGCTGGAATTGAACCCGGGTCCCTGGTGCTGTGAAGCGGCAGTGTTAACCACTGAGCCACTGTGTCACCCCAACTTCTCTCTAAGTACAATTAAAGGACGACTGTAAAACTAGGTCGGGTGGAATGATCACTTTGTTTCTTTTGGAGTGGGTTGATTTATTAAAACTGAGGCTCCTTTAAGGCTTTTTTTGGTCTCATACTCTGGTAACTTGCTGATTTATGCATACAGTCACAGTTATTGTTTAAAAATAAGGGGTTGGCCATTTGAGACAGAGTGTTGTGAGTCTTTAGATTTCCCTTCCTCAAAAGGCAGGGGATGTAAAATCTCTGAATAGTCTTAAAGCAGAGGTACGAAGATTCTTCAAAGAGAATGAAAAATTATCATAGGTTTACAGGAATAGAGGGCTGAGGTTAATGGCGGATCAGCCATGGTCTTATTGAATAGCAGCAGTTTTGAAGGGCAGAGTGGCCTCCTCATGTTCTTTGTTCACACGTTTGTGTAGCCTCAGTGGGAGCAGGTTATTGCATAGTTGTGCAGCTTACAGGGAACACTGGGGGAGTGCGAATTTGGGATAATTCTGATACACTGTGTTTGGATCAAACAGTGAGTACAGTGAGAAAGGGTTAACCAGCATTGGTAACTGGTAAGTAATTAACTTAACTCTGTCCGCACAAACGTGGCAGGCACCTCTATCCATGACGGTATCAGAAGGGGTGACCGCCACAAGGTCCTAGTCAAAATGAAGTCTCAACTTCACACTGTGGATATCCTCCATTGTGTGCTTGGACACTACCACCAAACCAAATAAGACTTCAGACAGGATCTAGCAACTCAAAGACAGGCATTCACCAGGTACTGTGGACCACTGGCCACAGCACAATTGTATCCAATCACAATCTGTAATTTCATGGCCAGGCATATCCCCTCCCACACTGTTACTGTCAAACCGAGGGATTAACCCTGGTTCAAAGAAGAGTACAGAAGGACTTGCACCATCAGGCATACCTAAAGCTCAGATGTCGACCTATAAAACAGGACTATCTGCCTGCCAAACAGGGTCAAGTAATACCACAGCCAACAGATCTGATCTAAGCCTGCAGATTCAGTTATAGAGTCATTGAGATGTACAGCACCGAAACAGACCCTTCGGTCTCACTCGTTCACCAGATATCTCAACCTAATCTAGTCCCATTTGCTAGCACTTGGCCCATATCCCTCCAAACCCTTCCTATTCATAAATCCATCTAGATGCCTTTTAAATGTTGTATTGGAACCAGCCTCCACCACTTCCTCTGGCAGCTCATTCCATACATGCACCACCCTCTGTGTGAAAAGGTTGCCCCTTAGGTCTATTTTCAATCTTTCCTCTCTCAACTTAAACCTATGCCCTATTCCACCAAATGGGAGTGAGCAGAGATGGAGTAGATTTCTCGGATCACAATGCATTTGGAAACCAATGGGAAGCAGTCGCATAGTTGCATTTGTATAGTGCCTGGACCATGAACATGTCTAGAATTGATTGAAGTGTCTGATGTGGGTCAGGGTGGCGTGCTCCAGTATGATACTGGTCATCGTCCTGTATTTGAACCAGTGTGCCAGATGTACAAATTACCCTCAACTGAGACCTCTCGACACCGAACCAGGTCACTCTTGTTGCCTACTAAGATGATAGGGATGTTTTCAGCCTGCCGCATTCTCCGAAGCTGGATGCGAAGCTCTGAGGCACTCTCAAAGCTGGACCGGTCAGTGATGGAGTAGACGATGATGTAGGCATTGCCCACCTGCATACAGTAATCCTGAACCCATGGCTTGTCATCCTGGAGCGAGAGAAAAGATCAGGGGGGAGGGGGGTTAAAAACTACACAGTTTATCAAATTCCCAAGTTAGTTCCTTCCACCATCCTTTCAGACATTGTGCTCCATTGTGGGCGGCACGGTGGCACAGTGGTTAGCACTGCTGCCTCACAGCGCCAGAGACCCGGGTTCAATTCCCGCCTCAGGTGACTGACTGTGTGGAGTTTGCACATTCTCCCCATGTCTGCGTGGGTTTCCTCCGGGTGCTCCGGTTTCCTCCCACAGTCCAAAGATGTGCAGGTTAGGTGAATTGGCCATGCTAAATTGCCTGTAGTGTTAGGTAAGGGGTAGATGTAGGGGTATGGGTGGGTTGCGCTTCGGCGGGGCGGTGTGGACTTGTTAGGCCGAAGGGCCTGTTTCCACACTGTAAGTAATCTAATCTAGTCTAATCACTGTGTTTAAGACATCTCCTCTCATCCCTTCCTCTATCATCATAAAGTCTGTGTCCTCTGGTTACTGACCCTCCTGCCAGTGGAAATTCTTTCCCTCACATTCCCACGTGTCTGTCCTCAGAATGCTGCAGTGTTCCAGGGAATCCCAGTACAAACTGAAGGAACAACATCTCATCTTCAAGTTAGCCACTTTGCAACCTTCAGGATTTAATACTGAGTGCCACACCGTCAGATTGCGAACCTGATCTTATTCTTTCCTTTTCTTTTAGCTTTATTTGTTACATTCTCTGTCACCATGTTCTCTCTCCCTTCCCCCACCCCAGAGGGACTGTCTGTTCTTTCCAGTGTGGCAGTTAGACACACCATTGTTCTGCTGTTCCCACATTCCAATCACATGGATAGGGTAAACAGGTAAAGTCTTTTCCCTAGGGTCGGGGAGTCCAGAACTAGAGGGCATAGGTTTAGGGTGAGAGGGGAAAGACATAAAAGAGACCCAAGGGGCAACTTTTTCACACAGAGTGTGGTACGTGTATGGAATGAGCTGCCAGATGAAGTGGTGGACGCTGGTATGATTACAGCATTGAAAAGGCATTTGGATGGGTATATGAATAGGAAGGGATTGGAGGGATATGGGCCGGGTGCTGGCAGGTGGGACTAGATTGGGTTGGGATATCTGGTCGACATGGACAGGTTGGACCGAAGGGTCGGTTTCCATGCTGTAGATCTCTACGAATCTATGACTCTACGACATAATCTATCAAGTGGGGAGCACCGATGTTGGATCAGGGTGGATAAGGTCAGAAGTCAAATGACACCAGGTTATAGTCATAGACTCAGAGATGTACAATACGGAAACAGACCCTTCGGTCCAACCCGTCCATGCCGACCAGATATCCCAACCCAATCTAGTCCCAAGTTAAAAATCACACAACACCAGGTTTAATTAGAAGCACACTAGCTTTCGGAGCGACGCTCCTTCATCAGGTGATTGTCCTGATGAAGGACCTGATGAAGGAGTGACGCTCCGAAAGCTAGTGCTTCCAATTAAACCTGTTGGACTATAACCTGGTGTTGTGTGATTTTTAACTTTGTACACCCCAGTCCAATACCGAATCAATCTAGTCCCACCTGCCAGCACCTGACCCATATCCCTCCAAACTCTTCCTACTCATGTACCCATCCAGATGCCTTTTAAATGTTACAATTGTACCAGCCTCCACCACTTCCTCTGGCAGCTCATTCCATACACATACGTCCAACAGGTTTATTTGAAATCACAAGCTTTCAGAGCATTGCCCTTTTGTCAGGTGAAGTTTTCACCTGATGAAGGGACAGTGCTACAAAAACTTGTGATTTCAAATAAACCAGGACTATAACCTGGTGTTGTCTGACTTCTGACTTTGAATTATCAACACCCTTTCTCCCTCATTCCACCCCACACCCCCAGCCCCACTTTAAATGCTGTCCCCTCCACACTTCACTTCAGCTCTGATGAAGATCCATCTAGATTTGGGACGTTAGCTTGCTCTCTCTCCATAGATGCTGTCTGACCCACTGTGATCTCCAGAGTTTGATGTTTTCAGAATAGTTTCCAGTATCTGCAGTAATGTGCTCCTTATTTCTCCTGGCCAATTTTGTCAAATCCCTGATATGGAACCCATGGGAACAGGTACTCTGTTACATCGCAATGTGTAAACACAGACACACCCTCAGGATCTGGAAATCCCTCCTGACAACGTAACACAGATATCGAATTTGTAACCGAATATGCTTCTTTGACACAATTGAACATTTATAAGCGAGGTCCCAGGAAACGCCAGTGATGAGGACAGATTGAAGAAGTTGGGACTGTTCTCCTTCGAGACATGACAGTTGAGAGGAGACTTCATGGAGATTTTCAACATCATCAGCGGATAAAGGGGAGCACTTCCCATGTGTAAAACAATAAAGAATGAGGTGACATAGATTTAAAGTGATATACAAATATGGGGAAGGCAATGGCCCAGTGTTATTATTACTGGACTATTAATCCAGAGAATTGAGAGTGTGTTGCTGTCAGGCAGCATCCAAGGAGCAGGAGAATTGACGTTTCAGGCATAAGCCCTTTATTAGGAATAAACCTCTCCCCTGTCAATCCAGATTCCCAGGCGATGTTCTGGGGACCCAGGTTTAAATCCCACCACAGCAGATGTTGTCATTTCAACACAGTAAAGTCTGTAAGAGTTTAATGATGACCGTGAATCCATTGTCAATTGTGGAGAAACCCATCTGGTTCACCAATGTCCTTTAGGGAAGGTATCTGCCATCCTTACCTGGTCTGGCGAAGTGACTCCAGACCCACAGCAATGTGGTCGTCTCTTCACTGCCCTCTGGGCAATTATGGGCAGGCAATAAATGTCCCGGCCTAGCTCGTGACGTCCTCATCCAGTGAATGAATAAAACAAAGTAAGGATGATGTGGGGAAAACTTTTTTTTCACAAAGTGAGGAGTTAAGCTCTGGAACACACTGGCTGGAAATATGATGGAGGCAGGTTCAGTTGAGGCACCAGGAGGACATTGGATGGTCGTTTGGACAGAAATAACGTGCAGGAGGTATGGAGGAAAAGACAGAAGATCAGCACTATGCAGGCAAGATGGGTCAAAAGGCCTCCTGCAACAATTCTTTAGTTCTGTGGCACCCTCTAAGCAATTTGGGAGTCTCGAACATGTCTCAAGTACAGTTAAAGGTCTTTCAGGACTTGTCACGGCTCCAACATGGTAACCAGTGTCCTTCAGGTGGAAACAAAAAATGCTAGAGATCACAGTGGGTCAGGCAGCATCAATGGGAGAGACAGCAAGCTAACATGTGAGTCTAGATGATATGTCACATTGGAAGTGGGCAACATCCAGATCTCATTATGCTAATTTTTCACTGCGAAAAGAAGGCCACACGCTTGCCTCTGTAAATAGTCATTTGGTTGATCAGAATGTGGTTATTGCTGGGAAAAGAACACATGCCAATGAATCAACACGCTCTTCTCTTCCGTATAAAATATGTTGTTCCACTCAACACTGGCATTCTTGCAAGTTGTCCTGATGAGTGCAAGGTGAAAAGCTTTGACAAAATGTGGCATTTGTCAGCAGAGGTCTTCTTGTTATGCGTCGTTATTAAAACAGACAGCAAGCTGTGTGAACACATTACCAAGTGGTTAGATAGGGCACATAAGAAATGGACTAATCGGAGTTTCTGACCTGAGTTGAGAATTAAGTGGAACGAGCATGAGGTAAAGGAATAGTTAATTTTGATTGACTTGTTCAGAGATGTTGGGTCACACAAAAAACACAAAGTGCTGGAGAAACTCAGCAGGTCTGACAGCATCTGTGGAGAGAGAAACAGAGCTAGTGTTTCAAATCTATTCTGATGAAGGAGCATTGGATTAGAAACACTGTCAATATCCTGGAACTTCCTTCCTAGTGGCCTTAGTCATAGAGTCAGAGATGTACAGCATGGAAACAGACCCTTCAGTCCAACCCGTCCATGCTGACCAGATATCCCAACCCAATCTAGTCCCACCTGCCAGCACTCGGCCCATATCCCTCCAAACCCTTCCTATTCATATACCCATCCAAATACTTCTTAAATGTTGTAATTGTACCAGCCTCCACCACTTCCTCTGGCAGCTCATTCCATGCACATACCACCCTCTGTGTGAAAACATTGCCCCTTAGGTCTCTTTTATATCTTTCTCCTCTTACCCTAAACCTAGTTTTGGACTCCCCCACCCCAGGGAAAAGACTTTGTCTATTTATCCTATCCATACCCCTCATGATTTTATAAACCTCTACAAGGTCACCTCTCAGCCTCCGACGCTCCAGGGAAAATAGCCCCAGCCTGTTCAGCCTCTCCCTATAGCTCAAATCCTCCAACCCTGGCAACATCCTTGTAAATCTTTTCTGAACCCTTTCAAGGTTCACAACATCTTTCCGATAGCAAGGAGACCAGAATTGCATGCAATATTCCAACAGTGGCCTAACCAATGTCCTGTACAGTCGCAACATGCCCTTCCAATTCCTGTACTCAATACTCTGACCAATAATTGAAAGCATTCCAAATGCCTTCTTAACTATCCTATCTACCTGCGACTCCACTCTCAAGGAGCTATGAACCTACACTCCAAGGTCTCTTTGTTCAGCAACACTCCCAGGACCTTACCAACAAGTGTATAAGTCCTGCTAAGATTTGCTTTCCCAAAATGCAGCACCTTGCTGAATTAAACTCCATCTGCCACTTCTCTGCCCATTGGCCCATTTGGTCAAGATCCTGTTGTATTCTGAGGTAACCCTCTTTGCTGTCCACTACACCTCCAATTTTGGTGTCATCTGCAAACTGACTAACTGTACCTCTTATGCTTGCATCCAAATCATTTATGTAAGTGACAAAAAGTAGAGGACCCAGCACCGATCCTTGCGGCACTCCACTGGTCACAGGCCTTCAATCTGAAAAACAACCCTCCACCACAACCCTCTGTCTTCTACCTTTGAGCCAGCAGTTCAAGAAGGCAACTCCTCACCACCTTCTGAAGAACACCAAGGGATGAACAAGAAATGCTGGCCCAAAGCCCACATCCTGCCAAATAAATCAAAAAAAACAAAGCATGTTACCTCAGTTCCCCAGGTATCCATTACTATCAAGGTTGTATCTTCTCCATCAACAGTTAAAGTTCGTTCATATGTGTCTTCTGCAATAAAGAAGCAACACAGAATAATGAATGGTATGGGGTACATTGTGAAAAAGCAGTGTAATCTGGCCCCATGCGCATAAAGAGGCATCAAGTACTGTCGCCCTTCAATCATCTCATTATTCTGTACCAGGCCCATTCACCAGCCTCAAACTCCAAAGGCCTCAATGCATTGTAGCCAGGACTATGAGGGAGCTGGGAGTATAGTGATAATGTCCCTGGATCAACAAGCCAGGGGCCCAGGCCAGGAAGAAGCTGTGGATGGAAATTAAATTCAATGAATATAGGGCTGCAGTAGGCTCTTGTGGTTCACTGGTAGTGTCCCTACCTCTGATCCAGAACATCCAGGTTCAAGACCCACCAGCTCCAGAACTGTGTAATAACATCTCTGAACAGGCAGATTGGAAAATATTAAAACAAACATAGCTGGCTTGGAAAGTCACAGTTATGCTGACCACAAAGCTATCATTGGTTGTTGTATTAGTGTAATCGTTCTTCAGAAAGCACTTCATTGGTTAAAATTAGAAAGTAATTGTCTTCTCTTGCCTTTATAAGTCGAAGTATTGAGCAGGGAAGGTTAAAGGGCACTCTATATAAATGTTAGCTGGAGTAATGTGTGGAGTTCTGGTTGTCACACTGACATAAGGAGGTGATTGTACTCAAAAGGGCCAGAAGAGATCTTCCAGGATGCTGCCTGGGCTGGAGCTATTCAGTTGTGAAGAGAGACTAGGTGGGCTGTCATTGTTTTGTGTGTGTGTGTGTGTGTGTGTGTGTGTGTAGTGCAGTGGGGTCACCTGTAGTGTGACATGAACCCAAGGTCCTGGTTGAGGCCATCCCCATGGGTACCAGAATTGGTTATCGGCCTCTGCTCGGCCACTTTGTGTTGTTGCCTGTCCCAAAGTCCACCTTGGAGGATGGTTGTCTGAAGGTCCGAGGTCCGCTGAAGTGTTCTGAGTGTGTGTGTGTGATTGTGTGAGAGAGAGAGAGAGAGAGAGAGGGGGGGACATCATTCTGGTGCATAAAATTGTGAGAGGCATAGTTAGGATGAAACTTTTTCCCTTATATTTCAGACCTTCCTTCAGGAACTTCTGAAGAAGGGTCACTGGATCTGAAATGCTAACTCTGCTTTCTCTCACAGATGCTGCCAGATCTGCTGAGTTTCTCCGGCCATCACTGGTTTTGTTTCAGATTTCCAGAATCTGCAGCTCTTTCTTGTATTTTGTGCTGATTTGGAATGCATTGCTGGTTAGAAGCAAATTTAACAGGAAATGACATCATCAACCCAAAGAACCCAAACATATAAATAGAAAGCAGGATTTTTCAGCATTGCTTCGCCTGAGACTCACTAAGGAGGCCCCACCTTCGTAGGGTGACGAAACTTCTGGAAATTAACCTTCCAGCTCAGTGAGTAAACCTATATCCAATACCTCAATCTGAGCTACAAATCTTCTCAAAACTTGCAAATTTAACATTTTTCAAAAGGGAATTGGATAAGTACTTGAGGCAACAGAAATTACAGGCAGTGAAGAATTAACGGGGAGTGGAGCTGATCATAATGGGCCAAATAGCCTCCTTTTGTGCTGTACCATTCTATGATTTAATGTTTCTATTAGCTACTTTGTAAAATGGGATATTCATGGGAAGTTTAACTCATCATGTTAATATATAATGAGCTGTCTTTTCCAGTTGTATCTTTCTAGACTTTAGAATCTCTCCGTAAGAGTTAAGAGCCACGTAAATCTGTGGAGAAATGGTACTTTCCGATATCTGCAGAGGTTTATTTTAAATGGATTCATTAGGATCTAAATCTCTGAAGCAGTTAGCTTCTGAAAAGCAGAATCACTTCTGCTTAGCGCATTGTTAAAATTCTAAATTTCCCTGTGGATTGCTGCATGGTAAAGCTACTGAAACTTGGAATGCATCCTGTCAGACATTAAGCTCATGTTTCCAAACATTTTCCACAACTCTATCTGAAATGAGGCTGGAAAAGGGCCCCCCCCAGCAGTTCTTAATTGCCTTGTCGTTCCTGGGTTCAGCTCTTCTAGAGCCTTGAGTTCAAAGTAAAGCCTGACTTTTTGTACTGGGGAAAGTAACAGCAGATTATATGAAGTTTGCAGTCCAGCAAAGCTCTCCCACTGTGCGATTCCTCCCAGCTTTTAGCACAATTTTGTTTTCAAAAGAAAATACTTGCTCTCTCCTCCTTCCACCCTACGGTGTGCCTTTAGCTGCTAATGCTAGGTGAAAGTTAGGACTGCAGATGCTGGAGATCAGAGTCAAGATTAGAGTGGTGCTGGAAAAGCACAGGTCAGACAGCATCGAGGAGCAGGAAAATCGACGTTACGGGCAGGAGCCCTTCATCAGGAATTCTTCTTCAGTTGCTACTGCTGCCAGCGTTCTGGACCCAACTCCCTTAAACCTCTTGGTTTCTCCAGCTGCCTCTACACTCCTGTAACATCCATGAGACACTGTGCAATCCCTCCTCACCAACTCCTTCACTGGCTTGGTGACTATTCTTTAATTGTGCCGTCCAGAGGCACTTTGGGATTTTGTTTTTCAATGTGAAAGCTGGTGGACTTCTAATGTGTCGTCCTGTTGCACTGTTTGCTGCTTCTCAAGCAGGTATTATTCTCCCACAGTGAGCACACACATGATTAGGCAGGTCTTCTGATCTACATCACTTCTCTTCTGAGGAGATTGCAGGCGCTCGTTAACCAGCTAACCTGCAGATCCTCGTGTAAGTCAGTACAGTAGGTCCCCCTGTACCTGCGAGGGTATGTTTCAGGACATACTGCAGAAGCCCGAATCCACGAATAGAAGCGAATCCATTCAGTAAAATGGGAAACGTACCTTCCCGGCAGCCTCCTGGTCCCTGGTTCCAGAAGGTTCCCCATAATATGTTCCAGTCGCGGTAAACCACGGGTATCCAAAACAGTGGAAAACAATTCCACAGATACGGGGATCACCCTGTATGCTACATTTGTTATACATGTCATTGGGTGAGCTATCTGACTAAATGGGGGAAATCACACTGAGCCCAACCTAGTCCTTACCCATTTCCGAGTGGGTATAATCAAGTACACAGCAATGCAAGCACACATTTAGTAAAAGCCAGATAAGCTGTAATTTCCTCAATAGCTAGACCCACAAAAGGTTTGGGAACTTGATCAGATGCAGTGGATATTTAAACTCCAGTTATTCCAACCTTCAGGAATATTGAAGTTTGAATTCCTCAGCCTTTCCAGGCAGGATCAGCTATGTATCCAGTTTGTTTAAGGACTTTTCTCGGTTTCCTAACATTACCTCATTTGGCATTCTCTTTGTGATTCTAAACATTGAACTGCAGATGGTCCATAAAGTGCACAGAATCTCAAAGAGTCATCACTGATATGGGGCCCCCTCCCCCCCCGGTCCCCCTCCCCCCCCCCCACCCCCCCCACCCCCCCCCCCCACCCCCCCCCACCCTCATCTCATCTCACTTTCTAAACCAATTGCTCTCATGAGCGGCACGGATAGGTGAATACACTCAGTCTTTTTCCCAGAGTTGGGGAATCAAGGACTAGAGGGCATCAGTTTAAGGTTAGAGGGGAAAGAATAAAAGGGAGCCTGAGGGGCAACCTTTTTTACACAGAGGGTGGTACTCAGATGGAATGAGCTGCCTGTGGAAGTGGTTGAAGTGGGTACATTAACAACATTTAAAAGGCATTTGGACAATTACATGGATAGGAAAGGATTAGAAGGATATGGGGGGGGTCTAGATTAGAGCGGTGCTGGAAAAGCACAGCCAGTCAGGCAGCATCCGAGGAGCAGGAGAATTGATGTTTTGGGCAAAAGTCCTTCATCAGGACTCTGATTTCCAGCATCTGCTTATGGGCCAAGTGCAAGGAAATGGGGTTAGCGTGGACGTACATTTTGGTTGGCATGGACCAGTTTGGGCCGAAGGGCCTGTCTCTGTGCTGTATACCTCTATGTTTATCCAGCTTCCCCCTTTAACTGTATCTTTGCCATTCACCTCAATCATTCCCCATGATAGCCAGTTCCACATTCTCACAGCATGCTGACCAGATATCCAAAATTAATCCAGTCCCATTTGCCAGCATTTGACCCTAATCTGTCTAAACTTTATTCAGACACACATCCAGACACCTTTTAAATGTTGTATTTGTACCAGCTCATTCCATACACATACCACCCTTTGTGTGAAGGCATTGTCTCTCAAATCCCTTTAAAATATTTCCCCCTCACCTTAAGCCTAGGCCCTCTAGTTCAGCATACCCCCAAGGGAAAAGACCTTGTCGATATACACTATCCATGCCCCTCATAATTTCACAAACCCCTATAAGGTCACCCCTCAGCCTCCAACGTTCCAGGGAAAATAGCACGGAAAAAGACTCTTTGGCCCAACTAGTCCATGCCAACCAGGTTTCCTCAACTGAACTAGTTTGATTTGCCTTCATTTGGCCCATATCACTCTCAACCTTTCCTCTCCATATACCTCTCCAATAGTCCATTAAACATTGTAATTGTACCAGCTTCCATCACTTCCTCTGGCAGCTCATTCCATACATGTACCACCCTCTACATAAAAATATTGCCCCTCAGGTCCCTAAAATATCCTTCCCCTCTCACCGTAAGCCTATGCCGTCCAGTTTCAGACTCTCTTACCCTGGGTAAAAGACCGTAGACTTCCCTCGATAGCAAATATGTCTTTCCTGAGAGAAAGAGACCAAGTATACAATCAAAATCAGAAATTGCTGGAAAAGCTCAGCAGGTGTGGCAGCATCTGTGAAGAGAAATCAGAGTTAACGTTTCAGGTCCCTCTTCAGAACTCTGTGTACAGACCTGTTCAGTACAGTTGGATTTCCATTGGAGAGAGAAGGGGTGATGGGGCACAGATAGGAAAGAGGGAGAAAGCGAGGACTGCAGATGCTGGAGATCAGAGTCAAAAAGTGTGGCGTTGGAAAAACACAGCAGGTCAGATAGCATCCGAGGAGCAGGAGAGTCGACGGTTCGAACAGAAGTTCTTCATCAGGAATGTGGGAAAGTGGAAGTGATGCACTTTAGCTCTGAGCCAATGGAATGGTGGAAGTGACTCATCTTTTGCCCATCTGTGTCATTGAGGGGCTGAGTGGCCATTGCCCTCCCCTTGTGCTGTCATTCTTACCTCCGGAGTGCTCGCCCTGAGTGTCCTGGAACCCTGCAAAGATATTGATCAGACTGGACTTCCCCACTCCGGAATCTCCGAGCAGTAACACCCGGAAGATGCCATAGCTGGAGTCGCTGGAGGCGACGGATTCGGCAGAGTCCGATGACCAGCTTCCACCCTCCCCGTCTGCCGACTGGTACGATACTGAGTGCCCGAAGCTGGGTCTCTGCCAATGGCCGGGGTGCGCCAACAGTTCTGTCTCGGTGTTGAGGCTGCGGAGTTGTTGGGCACACGGGTGATGGTGACGGTGAGCGGACGGTACCGGAGAGCTAGCCCGTCTCTGCAGTGTGCTGTGGCTGTCACTCCTCTCGGTGTTCAGAGTCATCTCAGCGAGAGGGACGGGGGGGGACGCTGCAGGAACAAGAGGGGAGAGAGGCGCGGGGAGGGGAAGGACAATGGGAGATCAGATCAGTGGCATCAACAAGGACTGGTTCCTCACCCACAAATCCCACCATTACACAAACCCTCGGAGAAAATCTCCAACTTCAATCCTCTCTCTCTCTCTCCATCCTCATGCCTAACGCAGGAGCAGGGAGCTACTCACTGACCACAGGGCTGCCTCTGGTCCAGAGACCCCCCTCATACCCCCCGACCAGAGCACAGTGACCCCTCACCCACCCTGACCAGAGCACGGAGACACCTCACCGCCCCGACCAGAGCACAGAGACACCTCACCCCCCCCGACCAGAGCACAGAGACACCTCATCCCCCTGACCAGAGCACAGAGACACCTCACCCCCCCCGACCAGAGCACAGAGACACCTCACCCACCCTGACCAGAGCACAGAGACACCTCACCCCCCCCCGGATCAGAGCACAGAGACACCTCATCCCCCCGACCAGAGCACAGAGACATCTCACCCCCCCCCCGATCAGAGCACAGAGACACCTCACCCCCCCCGATCAGAGCACAGAGACACCTCACCCCCACCGACCAGAGCACAGAGACACCTCACCCCCACCGACCAGAGCACAGAGACACCTCACCCCCCACCTGACCAGAGCACAGAGACACCTCACCCCCCCCGACCAGGGCACAGAGACACCTCACCCCCCACCTGACCAGAGCACAGAGACACCTCACCTATCCTGACCAGAGCATAGAGACATCTCACCCCCTCGACCAGAGCACAGAGATATCTCACGCCCCCGACCAGAGCACAGAGACCCCTCACCCCCCCGACCAGAGCATAGAGACATCTCACCCCCCCGACCAGAGCACAGAGACACCTCACCCCCTCCGACTAGAGCACAGAGACCCCTCACCCCCCCGACCAGAGCACAGAGACCCCTCACCCCCCCGACCAGAGCACAGAGACACCTCACCTACCGCGAACAGAACATAGAGACATCTAACCTCCCACCCCGACCAGAGCACAGAGACACCTCACCCCCCCGACCAGAGGACAGAGACATCTCACACCCCCCCCCGACCAGAGCACAGAGACACTTCACCCCCGGTGACCAGAGCACAGGGACATCTCACCCCCTCCGACCACAGCACAGTGACCCCTCACCTCCCCCCGACCACAGCACAGTGACCCCTCACCTCCCCCCGACCAGAGCACAGGGACACCTCACCCCCCCACCCGACCAGAGCACAATAACCCCTCCCACCGGGACCAGAGCACAGAGACACCTCACCCCCCGACCAGAACACAATGACCCCCACCACTGACTAGAGCACAGTGACCACAAGCCCCTCCCCCAACCCAAGCACAGAGACCCCTCACCACCCCGACCAGAGTACAGAGACCCTGCCTCCAATCCAGGCACATTGGGCACTCCCCCCAAACCCAGGCCATGGTTTCTAACTCCTGATGAACTCCTTCCATCCCTTCCTTTGATATTTTACCTACTTGGCAGAAAAGACCACGTGCACCCTCCACCATTTCAATAATGGAGCAGTGCAGTCAGAGTGAAGGCAGTGGGGAATCTCAGGTTCATCTCTTTTATTGAACCCTGAACGGACATTGACTCAAAATGAGAATCCCCGCCGGGTTAAGAATTGAGAGAACCATATGTCCCTGATCACTTTTTACCTCTTCTTGTTATTCTCTCGGCAGAAAGCGCATTGCAAGTCTCTTCTATCCTGTTACACTCCCACTCTATTTCACACACAATCAATATATTATTCAATATATCGTTTCAGCTGCATGACACTATAATCTTCGGTATAAATTCTGTGTCTAATGGTTTTGCTCCACAGCTATTAAGTGAAGATGCAGCACTCTGAAAGCTATTGCTTCCAAATAAACCTGTTGGACAATAACCTGATGTTGCGTGATTTTAAACAAATTGATGGGTAGTCTAACCTTTAACAATGAATGTTAGTTACTCTGAGAGACTCTCTTCATTATCCTGAAACGTTTCAAGCTTTCCGTATCTAACTTTCTGACACTGCACTTCAAAAAGGTATCAGGCTGTGTGAAGGGATGTGTACAATCCTCCTTTTACACCTCAACCAATGGGTAGCCTTCTTTATGTAACTGCTGATCAACTATCTTACCTTCGATTCACTGAAACACACCCACCGTTTGTAACATTCCCTTATAATGCTGATGCACGTACAGTCATAGAGATGTCGGTGTTGGACTGGGGTGTTCAAAGTTTAAAAAAAAATCACACAACAACCTGGTCTTGTGTGATTTTTAGCCGTAGAGTTGTACAGGATGGATACAGACCCTTCAGTCCAATTCATCCATCCAACCAGGTTTCCCAAACTAAACTAGTCCCATTTGTGAGCATCTGGCACTTATCCTTCTTCCTATTCATCTACCCATCCCGATGCCTTTTAAATGTTGTAACTGTACCAGCCTCCACCACTTCCTCTGGCAGCTCGTTCCATACACGCACCATCTCTGCCTGATAACGTTGCCCCTTAGGTCCCTTTTAAATCTTTCCCCTCTCACCTTAAACCTGTACCCTCTAATCCTGAACACCCCTACTCTAGGGAAAATACTTTGGCCATTCACTCTATCCAGGCCCCTCATGATTGTGTAAACCTCTATAAGGTCACCCCTCAGCCTCCGAGGCTCCAGGGAAAACAGCCCCGGCCTGGTCAGCCTCTCCCTGTAGCTCTAACCTTCTTTCAATCGCAGTTTTATTTCCATTACCAGAGCATCAATTCTGACATTAGCTGTAAATTTGATAAACGGAGCCCAGACTCTTTGAGGATTGCTGAAAAAGTTTGAAGCCTCTGGTCTTGCACTCATTAGGACATCTGCAAGAACACAAAGTGGGTGGCATGTTGGCCCAGTGGTTAGCACTGCTGCCTCACAGCACCAGGGACCCAGGTTCGATTTCTGCACTGGTAGCTGTCTGTGTGGAGGTTGCACATTCTCCCCGTGTCTGTGTGGGTTTCCTCCGGGTGCTCGGTTTTCCTCCCACAGTCATGTGCTGGTCAGGTGAACTGGCCATGCTAAATTGCCCATAGTATTAGGTGCATTAGTCAGAGGGGAATGGTTACCCTTTGGAGGGTCGGTGTGGACTGGTTGGGCCGAAGGGTCTGTTCCCATACTGTAGGGAATCTAATCTAAGAAAATAACAAAGTAATGGGGAAACGATATCGACACTGCATGTAAGGAGAGACAGACCTTACTGAGTTTGCAGATTAAGAGAGGTACAGTCTAGAACAAGGGCAACTTAGGATTCAGAGCTGAAAACGTGTTGCTGGAAAAGCACAGCAGGTCAGGCAGCATCCAAGGAACAGGAGAATCAACGTTTCGGGCATAAGCCCTCATTCCTGAAGAAGGGCTTATGTCCGAAACGTCAATTCTCTTGTTCCTTGGATGCTGCCTGACCTGCTGCGCTTTTCCAGCAACACATTTTCAGCTCTGATCTCTAGCATCTGCAGTCCTCACTTTCTCCTCCTACTTAGGATTCAGGTCAGGAGGGACTTTTTTGCTCAGAAGGTGATGAATATTTATCGTTCTCTACTCTGAAGGGTGCTGTAAGCTTCGTTATTGAGTACCTTTAAGACAGAGACAAATAGATTTCTAGTTCTTAATGACAAGGGATATGAGGATAATGTGACTAAATGAGGTTTTGCTAGATGATCAGTCATGATCTAGAAAGTTGGAGCAGTCTTCAGGGGCTGAATGGCCTACTCCCAGTCTTCTGTTCCTGTGACAACCATTCTTATCCCCAGGCTCTCCTCTATTTATTACAAGTCCCGTTTCCAATGGCCTAATCCATTCAGTAACTTTTGATTCAATTTCCATTCCAAAACTGAGACTGTTTACACTGAGTGAATGCCGCATGCAGAAATTTGCTAAATGCTTTCTGAAAATCAGAGGAAGTTGTACTCAATGGAAATCCCTCATCCATTCAGTGAGATAGCAGGTCCCAAAACCGTAACCAATTTATTGGAGATGACCAACTTCCATTAAGTCAGTCCCCACGAGAACCTTCCCTTTGCTGCCTGAACTGCTTTTACCACTTAAACCAAAAGACAACTTGCATTTTCTTTTTGTAAAACCTGTTTCCACATTGTTAAATCAGCTAGTAGGTGGCACAGTGGTTAGCACTGGGACTCAGGTTTGATTCCAGCCTCAGGCGACTGTGTGTGGAGATTGCACATTCTCCCAGTGTCTGTGTGGGTTTCCTCTCAGTCCAAAGCTGTGCAGGTCAGGTGAATTGGCCATGCTAAATTGCCCATAGTATTAGTTCATTAGTCAGAGGGGAACGGGTCTGGGTGGGTTGCTCTTCAGAGGGTCGGTGTGAACTGGTTGGGCCAAATGGCCTGTTTCCATACTGTAGGGAAGCTAATCTAATAGGAAGTAGCCACGTAAGACTGGGTGACGATATTTTAAAATTTCATTTCTCTGCTAACAAACTGAACATAGTGGGGGCATAGTCTGAGAATTGGGGCCGGACTGTTCAGGAGAGATGTTTGGAAGCATTTCTACACACACCCCCACCCCACACCACACCCCCCCCCCCCCGCAACAAACACACACACACACAGACAGGGTGGGAGAGATTTGGAACTCTCTTCCACAAATAGCAATGGGTGCAGGATCAGTTGTTAATTTTCAATCTGAGATTGTTAAGTAGTTGTTAAGCAAACCTGTTAAGGGGTCAGGGCCCAAGTTAGGTTCTGAAGACGGGAGTAGAAAGTCTTCAAGGTGGGCATGCTTAAAAGAAAAGTGACGGTGAGTTAAATACTAAATAAAAACTGAAAGAATTGCAGATGCTCCAAATCAGAAACAAAACAGAAGTTGCTGGAAAAGCTCAGCAGGTCTGGCAAAGTTCTGAGGAAGGCTCACTCACCCCGAAACGTCGACTGTGATTTCTCTCCACCGATGCTGCCAGACCTGTTGAGCTTTTCCAGCGACTTCTGTTTTGTTTTTGATTTATAGCATCCAGTCTTTTTGTTTTGTTTCTGAAGAAGGATCACTGGACTCAAAATATTCACTCTGCTCGCTCTCTACAGATGCTGCCAGACCTGTTGAGATTCTCCTGCAAGTTTTGTTTTTGTTTCAGGTACATGGAGTCAGGTCAAAGCTCAGCCCTGATCTCAATGAATAGCCGAACAGACTGGAAGGGGCTGAATGATCTACTCCTGTTCCCATTGTTAACGCCAGGAAATAACAAATCTCCAAATGTCATGTTCACTCAATAATGCCACATTGAAACTGAGTTTTAATTTTGCTTTGTTCTCGTTTTAATGACGTTCTTGATGATTATGTTGATACTCCTGCAACAGACTCCTGTGGAAAAGTTGAGAGAAAAGTTTCCTAATTTCACCCAGACTCAATCAGTGACGGTACAAATCCCTAAGGAGACGGGTGCAAAATATGTTGCAAAATATCAATGCAACTTGTCCCCACAGCGTTCATCGTGATCTTGGCACTATGCACAGGACAAAAGATGAAAGATGATAAGGGGGAAAAAAAAACCTCACTTAAACGTTAATGTTCCAGAGAGATCTGGGGTCGATCATAGACAGATTCCAAGCTCTCTACCCCTTCCCATTACGGTACGATCACTCAATGGTTCACCTTACTATTTGAAAACAGAAAGTTCATCATGAAAATAAATGCAGGCGATATTTGTAAAGTTTGGAGTCTCGGACTTACAGCTCGCTGCTGGAGTTTAAGCCATCTGTTTGCAGTGAGATAATCAGGGTGGATGTCTGGCTGGAGATTTCATGCTCGATATGAACCCGCCTTTTGGTGAAACGCAGCCCGAACACATCAGCTGCTCCCTCTCTGAAGGATTTCAGATCTGCACTGGTCCCCTTTATAAAGCCAGCGCCGTGACATCAGGGGATCAGGCAGCGTCAGCTCCTCAGGGGGGGTGTGTGTGTGTGTGTTTGTAAATTGTCCCTCATACCTCCCAGGAACCACCCCCTCTCCTCCTTTCACATACAATTAGCTTTAAGTCACTGTGTAGACAGGCAGGAGGCTGGAAGAACACAGCAAGCCAGGCAGCATCAGGAAGTGGAAAAGTCCACATGAGGAGTGTAACCCTTCTACAGGACTGGGGGGTGGGTGTGGGGAGAGCTGCAGATAAAGGGGGTGGGGGCGGGTGGGCAGAGGTGAAGACAAGTAGAGGGTACGACCTGATTGATCAATGGGAAGGATGAGTCACTCTGTGCTAACCAAATCCAACACAGAAGTATAGAAAGCAGGAACGGGAGACCATTCAGCTCTTCGGACTTGCCCACCACTCAACAAGATCACTCAGAAGTCACACGACACCAGGTTGTAGTCCAACAGGTGTATTAGAAATCTCAAGCTTTTGGAACGCTGCTCTTTCACCTGATGAAGGGGCAGCACTCTGAAAGCTTGTGATTTCAAATAAACCTGTTGAACTATAAGCTGGTGTTGTGTGATTTCTGACCTTGCCCACCCCAGTCCAACATCAGCACCTCCACATCATGGCTACAATATGTTCACGACTGACCATCCAACTCCATCCCGTGTTGCTGCTTTCTCCTCATGTCCTACAGTCCCTTTAGCACAAACATAATGAATCTGGACGAACACAAAATACTGATGAAACAGAGTTCTGAACAAGGGTCATTGAACTCAAAATATTAACTTTAGTTTCTCTCTATAGAAATGCTGTCAGACCTGCTGAGTTTCTTCAGTAGTTGAATAAAGGCGAAATATTGCAGATGCTGGAAATCCAAACCGGACACAGAGAATGCTGGAGAAACTCAGCAGGTACGGCAGCCTCTGTGCAGAGAGAAAAACTGAGTTAACATTTTGAGTGCTTCTTTTGAACTCTGTCAGAACGGACTCAAGATGTTAATTCTGTTTTTCTCTCTCCTCAGTTGCTGCCAGACTGGATGAGATTTTTTTACTGCTCGTATAATGAATCTGGAGTCACTTGAGGGATATTCCCCAATTGCAGGGTGCAGACAGGGGGTGGGGGAGAGGGCTGGTGAACCCCTGAGTTTGGCACTGACCAGGGAGCATCGTTGTGAAGGCTGAGTTGAAAGAGGAATAGCTCATAAGCCCCAACCTTGTTAGTAGTTTTCTGATGGTTTGCCACATCTCACCCTTTTCAATTTTTCTTGGTGAAAAGAACTTTTAAGACTTTAAAACTTAAACTTTGATGTTAATTATTACCTTATATCTTCATTTTTCTGCTCACTCTATGAAGGTAATGCTTAACTCTATTTGTCTTACTGCTTTACACCTCCCCCGGTACCTTCATACCTGAGATGCCAGCTTGTCTCGTGACATTTCACTGTACTCTTGTACTTGAGTACACATGACATAGAAAATCTAAAACTACATCTATTCTTTCGTGGGAAAGGGGCTTCGCTGGCTGGGCCAGCACTTATTCTCCATTCTCAATTGTTGACCTTGAGAGGGTGACATTGAATTGGTTTCTTGAAGCCGTGCAAGCTATCACAGGGAGATAGCACCCCCTCACGTGCACCCCCTCACAGACTTAGGACACTCTGCACTCACTACACACACACACACACACTTTCTCACACTCACAACCCCCACCCCAGACAGACACACACACACAGACAGACAAAGACCCACATGCATACATATATTTTGTGGGGTGAATTTGTACTTGCAGAGTTATATTGCACTTTGCTCAAAAACTGCATACATTCATGTAGGACTCTGAGCTCAAAAACTGCATGAATTTATGTAAAACTCTGTTACCTCACTTTTTAGATTAGAATCAATCTAAACATCAGGTCATAGACAGAGAACACAGGGGGCTATCACCATTGTTAACAGCTAACCCGAGAATGCAACTTTTTTAAAAAAGGGTTTTGTGATTTACACATGAAAGAAGTGAAACTATCACTGTATTCTAACAGATGAAAGGCTTAACAGACAATCAATTTTTCAACGTATAATTTCAGTTACATCACACTGTAAATTTTTGCTTTAAATTCTCTGTTACGATCGAGCCCTCCACAATTACCTGATGAAGGAGTGTCGCTCCGAAAGCTAGTGTGCTTCCAATTAAACCTGTTGGACTATAACCTGGTGTTGTGTGATTTTTAACTCATCACAGGGAGAGACAGCCACTGTGCTGTTAGGGAGGCACTCCCAGGTTTCTGACCTATCCAGAGAAGGAACAATGATACAGTTCCAGTATTGCAAAGGGTGGCCTTGTTCTCAATGGGGTTTAGAAGACCATTTAGAGTCATAGAGTCATCGAGATGTACAGCATGGAAACAGACCCCTCAGTCCAACCCGTCCATGCTGACCAGATATCCCAACCTAATCTAGTCCCACCTGCCAGCACTCGGCCCATATCCCTCCAAACCCTTCCTATTCATATACCCATCCAAATGCCTCTTAAATGTTGCAATTGTACCAGCCTCCACCACTTCCTCTGGCAGCTCATTCCATACACGTACCACCCTCTGTGTGAAAAAGTTGTCCCTTACGTCGCTTTTATATCTTTCCCTTCTCACCCTAAACCTATGCCCTCTAGTTCTGGACTCCCCCACCCCAGGGAAAAGACCTTGTCGATTTATCCTATCCATGTCCCTCATGATTTTACAAATCTCTATAAGGTCACCCCTCAGCCTCTGATGCTCCAGGGCAAACACCCCCAGCCTATTCAGCCTCTCCCTGTAGCTCTAACCCTCCAACCCTGGCAACATCAAGTGTAAAAGATTTTGAATTATCTTGACAAGGTGAACGATGAAAGGATGTTTCCTCATATGGGTGAGTCCAGAACGAGGGGGCATTTTTAAAAATGTGAGACCAGAAGTGAGGGGAATCTTTTTCTCTCAGGGAGTGTGATACAGAGGGAGTGTGATACAGAGGGAGTGTGAGAGTAAGAGTGTCTGATAGTGAGGGAGTGTGATAGTGAGGGAGTGTGATACAGAGGGAGTGTGGTATTGAAGGTGTGTGATAGTGAGGAAGTGTGATACTGAGGGAGTGCGATACTGAGGGAGTGTGATAGTGAGGGGATGTGATAGTGAGGGAGTGTGATACAGAGGGAGTGTGATAGTGAGGGGATGTGATAGTGAGGGAGTGTGAGAATGAGGGAGTGCAATAGTGAGAGACTCTGATAGTGAGGGGAGTGCAGTAGTGAGGGAGTGTGATAGTGAGGATGTGTGATAGTGAAGGAGTGCGATACTGAGGGAGTGCAATAGTGAGGGAGTGCAATTGTGAGGGAGTGTGATACAGAAGAGGGAGTGTGATACTTTGAGAGTGTGATAGTGTGGGACTGTTATACTGAAGGAGTGCAGTAGTAAGTGAGTGTGATACTGATGGAGTGTGGTACTGAGGGAATGTAATAATGAGGGGGTGTGATAGTGAGGGGGTGCGGCACTGAGGGAGTGTGATACTGATAGAGTGTGATGCTGAAAGAGTGTGATACTGAGGGAAGGTAATATTGAAGAAATGTAATATTGAGGGAGTGCAGGAGTGAGGGAGTATGACACTGCGAGAGTGCAGTAGAGAGGGGGGTGATAGTGAGGGAGTGTGATAGTGAGGGACTGTGATACTGAGGGAGTGTGATAGTGAGGGGGTGTGGTAGTGAGGGGGTAAGATACTGAGGGAGTGTGATACTGAGGGAGTGTGATACTGAGGGAATGCAATAGTGAGGGAGTGTGATAGTGAGGGGGTGTGGTAGTGAGGGGGTAAGATACTGAGGGAGTGTGATACTGAGGGAGTGTGATACTGAGGGAATGCAATAGTGAGGGAGTGTGATAGTGAGGGGGTGTGGTAGTGAGGGGGTAAGATACTGAGGGAGTGTGATACTGAGGGAGTGTGATACTGAGGGAATGCAATAGTGAGGGAGTGTGATAGTGAGGGGGTGTGATAGTGAGGAGTGTGATACTGAGGGAGTGCAATAGTGAGGGGATGTGATAGTGAGGGGGTGTGATAGTGAGGGAGAGTGACGGTGAGGGAGAGTGATAGTGAGGGAGTGTAATACTGAGGCAGTGTAATATTGAGGGAAGGCAGGAGTGAGGGAGTATGATAGTGAGGGAGTATGATACTGAGAGAGTGCAGTAGAGAGGGGGTGTGATACTGAGGGTGTGTGATAGTGAGGGAGTGTGATAATGAGGGAGTAAGGTACTGACAGAGTGTGATAGTGAGAGAGTGTGATACTGAGGGAATGTAATATTGAGAGAGTGTGATACTGAGGGGGTGTGATACTGAGGGGGTGTGATACTGAGGGAGTGCAATAGTGAGCAAGTATGATAGTGAGGGGGTGTGATAGTGATGGAGTGTGATGCTGAGGGAGTGTGATACTCTGGGAGTGTGACAGTGTGAGAGTGAGGTACTGAAGGAGTTTGATAGTGAGGGGGTGTGGTACAGAGGGAGAGTGAAAATGAGGGATACGATTGTGAGGGAGAGTGATACTGAGGGGGTTTGATAAAGAAGGTGTGTGATTGTGAGGGGGTGTGATAGTGAGTGAGTGTAATAGTGAGGGAGTGTGATAGTGAGGGTTTGTAATATTGAATGAGTATGATACTGAGGGAGTATGATAGTGAGGGAGTATGATAGTGTGGGAGTGTGATAGCGAGGGATGAAGTATTGAGGGAGTGTGATAGTGAGGGAGTGCGATAGTGAGGAAGTGTGGTACTGAGGGAGTGTGATAGTGAGGGAGTATGATACTGAGGGAGTGTGATAGTGAGGGTGTGTAGTATTGATAGAGTGTGCTAATGAAGGTGTGCAGTATTGGGAGAGTGTGATAGTGAGGGAGTGCAGTAGTGAGCGAGTGTAATAGTGAGGGAGTGCGATAGTGCGGGAGTGCGATAGTGAGGGAGTGCGATAGTGAGAAAGTGAGAAAGTGCGAAAGTGAGGGAATGTGATAGTAAGGGAGTGCGATAGTGGGGGAGTGTGATAGTGAGGGAGTGCGATAGTGAGGGAGTGTGATAGTGAGGGAGTGTGATAGTGTGGGAGTGCGATAGTGAGGGAGTGCGATAGTGAGGGAGTGCGATAGTGAGGGATTGCGATAGTGAGGGAGTGTGATAGTGAGGAAGTGCGATAGTGAGGAAGTGCAATAGTGAGGGAGTGCGATAGTGAGGGTGTGAGATAGTGAGGGAGTGAGATAGTGTGGGAGTGCGATAGTGTGGGAGTGCGATAGTGAGGGAGAGTGATAGCGAGGGAGTGTGATAGTGAGGGTGTGCGATAGTGAGGGATTGCGATAGTGAGGAAGTGCGATAGTGAGGGAGTGTGATAGTGTGGGAGTGCGATAGTGAGGGAGTGCGATAGTGTGGGAGTGCGATAGTGAGGGAGAGTGATAGTGTGGAAGTGTGATAGTGAGGGAGTGCGATAGTATGGGAGTGTGATAGTGAGGGAGAGTGATAGTGAGGGAAGGTGATAGTGAAGGAGTGCGATAGTGAGGGAGAGTGATAGTGTGGCAGTGCGATAGTGTGGGAGTGCGATAGTGAGGGAGAGTGATAGTGTGGAAGTGTGATAGTGAGGGAGTGCGATAGTATGGGAGTGTGATAGTGAGGGAGAGTGATAGTGAGGGAAGGTGATAGTGAAGGAGTGCGATAGTGAGGGAGAGTGATAGTGTGGCAGTGCGATAGTGTGGGAGTGCGATAGTGTGGGAGTGTGATAGTGAGGGAGTGTGATAGTGTGGGAGTGCGATAGTGTGGGAGTGCGATAGTGAGGGAAGTGTGATAGTGTGGGAGTGCGATAGTGTGGGAGTGCGATAGTGAGGGAGAGTGATAGCGAGGGAGTGTGATAGTGAGGGTGTGCGATAGTGAGGGAGTGCAATAGTATGGGAGTGCGATAGTGTGGGAGTGCGATAGTGAGGAAGTGCAATAGTGAGGGAGTGCGATAGTGTGGGAGTGCGATAGTGAGGGAAGTGTGATAGTGAAGGAGTGCGATAGAGAGGAAGTGCGATAGTGTGGGAGTGCGATAGTGAGGGAAGTGTGATAGTGAAGGAGTGCGATAGAGAGGAAGTGCGATAGTGAGGGAGAGTGATAGTGTGGGAGTGCGATAGTGAGGGAAGTGTGATAGTGAAGGAGTGCGATAGTGAGGGAGAGTGATAGTGTGGGAGTGCGATAGTGAGGGAAGTGTGATAGTGAAGGAGTGCGATAGTGAGGGAGAGTGATAGTGTGGGAGTGCGATAGTGTGGGAGTGCGATAGTGTGGGAGTGCGATAGTGAGGGAAGTGTGATAGTGAAGGAGTGCGATAGTGTGGGAGTGCGATAGTGTGGGAGTGCGATAGTGAGGGAAGTGTGATAGTGAAGGAGTGCGATAGTGAGGGAGAGTGATAGTGTGGGAGTGCGATAGTGTGGGAGTGCGATAGTGTGGGAGTGCGATAGTGAGGGAAGTGTGATAGTGAAGGAGTGCGATAGTGAGGGAGTGCGATAGTGAGGGAGTGCGATAGTGTGGGAGTGCGATAGTGTGGGAGCGCGATAGTGAGGGAGTGTGATAGTGAGGGAGTGCGATAGTGAGGGAGTGCGATAGTGAGGGAGTGCGATAGTGAGGGAGTGCGATAGTAAGGAAGTGCGATAGTGAGGAAGTGCAATAGTGAGGGAGTGCGATAGTGTGGGTGTGCGATAGTGAGGGAGTGAGACAGTGTGAGAGTGCGATAGTGAGGGAGTGTGATAGTGAGGGATTGCGATAGTGAGGGAGTGCGATAGTGCGGGAGTGCGATAGTGAGGGATTGCGATAGTGTGGGAGTGCGATAGTGAGGAAGTGCGATAGTGAGGAAGTGCGATAGTGCGGGAGTGCGATAGTGAGGGATTGCGATAGTGTGGGAGTGCGATAGTGAGGGAGTGCGATAGTGTGGGAGTGCGATAGTGAGGGAGTGCGATAGTGTGGGATTGCGATAGTGAGGGAGTGCGATAGTGTGGGAGTGCGATAGTGAGGAAGTGCGATAGTGAGGGATTGCGATAGTGAGGAAGTGCGATAGTGAGGGAGTGTGATAGTGTGGGAGTGCGATAGTGTGGGAGTGCGATAGTGAGGGAGTGCGATAGTGTGGGAGTGCGATAGTGAGGGACTGTGATAGCGAGGGAGTGTGATAGTGAGGGAGTGCAATAGTGAGGGAGTGTGATAGTGAGGGAGTGTGATAGTGAGGGAGTGCAATAGTGAGGGAGTGTGATAGCGAGGGAGTGCGATAGTGAGGGAAGTGTGATAGTGAAGGAGTGCGATAGTGAGGGAGAGTGATAGTGTGGGAGTGCGATAGTGAGGGAGTGCGATAGTGAGGGAGAGTGATAGCGAGGGAGTGTGATAGTGAGGGAGTGCGATAGTATGGGAGTGCGATAGTGAGGGAGTGTGATAGTGTGGGAGTGCGATAGTGAGGGAAGTGTGATAGTGAAGGAGTGCGATAGTGAGGGAGAGTGATAGTGTGGGAGTGCGATAGTGTGGGAGTGCGATAGTGTGGGAGTGCGATAGTGAGGGAAGTGTGATAGTGAAGGAGTGCGATAGTGTGGGAGTGCGATAGTGAGGGAGAGTGATAGTGTGGGATTGCGATAGTATGGGAGTGCGATAGTGTGGGAGTGCGATAGTGTGGGAGTGCGATAGTGAGGGAAGTGTGATAGTGAAGGAGTGCGATAGTGAGGGAGAGTGATAGTGTGGGAGTGCGATAGTGTGGGAGTGCGATAGTGTGGGAGTGCGATAGTGAGGGAAGTGTGATAGTGAAGGAGTGCGATAGTGTGGGAGTGCGATAGTGAGGGAGAGTGATAGTGTGGGAGTGCGATAGTGTGGGAGTGCGATAGTGAGGGAGTGCGATAGTGTGGGAGTGCGATAGTGAGGGAAGTGTGATAGTGAAGGAGTGCGATAGTGAGGGAGAGTGATAGTGTGGGAGTGCGATAGTGTGGGAGTGCGATAGTGAGGGAAGTGTGATAGTGAAGGAGTGCGATAGTGTGGGAGTGCGATAGTGAGGGAGAGTGATAGTGTGGGAGTTCGATAGTGTGGGAGTGCGATAGTGAGGGAGTGCGATAGTGTGGGAGTGCGATAGTGTGGGAGTGCGATAGTGTGGGAGTGCGATAGTGAGGGAGTGTGATAGTGAGGGAGTGCGATAGTGAGGGAGTGCGATAGTATGGGAGTGCGATAGTGCGGGAGTGTGATAGCGAGGGAGTGTGATAGTGAGGGAGTGCGAGAGTGTGGGAGTGCGATAGTGAGGGAATGTGATAGTGAGGGAGTATGATAGCGAGGGAGTGTGATACTGAGGGAGTGCTTCAGTGCTGACTGTGCTGTCTTCTGTCTGGGATGTTCAAGTGAGATACTGTATGCTCTCTCAGCTAAAAGGGAACTAAGTGAAAATTGAGATTTGGATGACATTCAGCTCAGGGAACATCTCGGTCTTGTCAAGGGAGAAACCCTGGATCCTTCACAAACAACAAATATGCCACTTGGAGAGATAGTAAGTGGTTGTTGAAAAACTGGGTGAAAGAGACAGCTTTTTCCTGGAGACACCGGTGTTGCACTGGGGTGGACAAAGTTAAACATCACACAACACCAGGTTATAGTCCAACAGGTTTAATTGGAAGCACTAGCTTTTGGAGCGCTGCTCCTTCATCAGGTGGTTGTGGAGGATAAGGTTGTAAGACACAGAATTTATAACAAATGTTTACAGTGTGATGTAACTTAAATTATACATTGAAAAATACCTTGATTGTTTAAGTCTCTCTTCTGTTAGAATGACCATGTTAGTTTCACTTCGTTCAGATGTAAATAGCAAAACTTACATTCTCAAGTGAAGTTTAACAATTGGTGTCAGCCCAGACAATGTATTGGGTATTAGCACCCCCTGTGTTCCCTGTCTGTGTCATAATGTTTAGACCGATTCTTCGCTAAAATGTGAGTTAACAGAATCTTACATGGATTCATACCGTTTTTGAGCAAAGTACAATGTAACTCTGCAAATACAAAATCACCCCCAAACATATATGTGTATGTGTACATGTGGGTGTGTGTGTTTGTGCGTGTGTGTGTACCTGGAAGTACTCAAGGATGCCCTCATAAGAACGGGGTACGATGTGCAACTCATCGACCGCCAGTTCCGACGTGCCACAGCAAGGAACTGTAATGACCTCATCAGGAGACAGACACTTGCTGCAACCGACAGGGTACCCTTCATTGTTCAGTACTTCCCAGGAGCTGAAAAACTACGCCATGTTCTTTGTGACCTGCAACACATTATCATTGAGGATGAGCACCTCACCAAGACCTTCCCCACACCTCCACTGCTCACCTTTAAACAACCGCCAGACCTCAAACAGATCATTGTCCATAGCAAGCTGCCCGGTTTTCAAGACAACTCCATACAACCCTGTCACAGACAGTGCTGCAAGACATGTCAGAGTGTGGACATGGATACCATCATTATGCATGGGGACACCACCCACCATGTATGCAGCAAGTATTCATGTGACTCAGCCAACGTTGTCTATCTTATACGTTGCAGGCAGGGATGCCCGGAGGCATGGTACATTGGGGAAACCGAGCAAAGGCTACGACAACGGATGAATGGGCACCGCACAACAATCAACAGACAGGAGGGTTCCCTCCCAGTTGGGGAACACTTCAGTGGTCCAGGACATTCGACCTCGGACCCTCGGGTGACCATCCTCCAAGGCAGACTTCGGGACAGGCAGCAGCGAAAAGTGGCTGAGCAGAGGCTGATAGCTAAGTTCGGTACCCTAGGGAGGGCCTCAACTGGGACCTGGGGTTCATGTCACGCTACTGGTGACCCTATTGCACTATACACACACACAGACACTCCTAACCACACACACACACTCTCACAGACACTCACAACCCAGCCCCCCAAACACACACACTCACATGTACACATACACACACATATGTTTGGGAGTGATTTTGTATTTGCAGAGTTACATTGTATTTTGCTCAAAAACGGTATGAGTCCATGTAAGATTCTGTTAACTCACTTTTTAGAGAAGAATCGGTCTAAACATTATGACACAGACAGGGAACACAGGGGGTGCTAATACCCAATACATTGTCTGGGCTGACACCAATTGTTAAAGTTCACTTGAGAATGTAACTTTTAAAAAAAACTTTTGTGATTTACATCTGAACGAAGTGAAACTAACATGGTCATTCTAACAGATGAGAGACTTAACAAACAATCAAGGTGTTTTTCAATGTATAATTTCAGTCACATCACACTGTAAACTTTTGCTATAAATTCTGTGTCTTACAACTGTGTCCTCCACAACCACTCGATGAAGGAGCGACGCTTCAAAAGCTAGTTCTTCCAATTAAACCTGTTGGACTCTAACCTGGTGTTGTGGGATTCTTAACTTTCTCCTGGAGGGTCATAAAGATGAGTAGGAGAGGAGTGACCCAAGGAAGAAATTACTGAGCGTTGGTCCCTAGAAAGTGGAGACATAGCCCCCAGTGACGGGCAAAATAAAACTGGGACCATGCAAGAGGCCAGAACTGAATCTGTGCAGAAAGAAGCTTATAGAGATCAAAACTGGGGAGGACATGGAAGGGTTTGAAAACTAGGATGAGACCTTTAGCACTGTCAGTACACAGAACATAGTCCACAAAATCCAAGCCAAATCCTGCAGCTCAAGTTACCCCCAGGGATAAAGTTCAGCTCAAATGGACAACTTTATATTATACCAATTACTTACTAGGCAGGACAAAGCAGGCAGTACAACTGCAGTTGTACTGCCTGCTTTGTCCTGCCTAGTAATCAGACAGAGGAACTGATTAATTTCATCCTGTCCATCTTACTGCAATGATTTGTTTGGTGGTGCCCTCTGGTGGGTATTTAGGAATAACGGGTAGATAACCTGCCAGTGTGTCCCCAACACTCTCTCAAGAACTTTCTGCTTCTGAGAATCCTTCAAATTGCTCTCCTTACATTATCAGCTTTCAGGCTCAATTTCTCCCATCTCTGAAGCAAAAACTAAAGTCAGGTCTTGCGGAACATCACAATTACTCTTAATTAAAGGTTGAGAATTACCCGATCAGGAGCAGAAGGTTTGGTGGGGATTGAGGAAACACTTTTTCACCTGGAGGCTGGTGGGAATTTTGAACTCCCTGCCTGAAAGGGTGGTAGAGGTAAGATCCCTCAAGTCATTTAAGAATTATTGAGTTGAAAATTTAATAGGATTTGATTTATTATTGTCGCATGTACCCTAGGTACAGTGAAATGTTGTGTTTTGCATGAAGTACAGACAGATCCCACCATACAAAGATCACAGGGTGATTGAACAGAACGAGGAATACAAGGTTACGGCTGCAGAGAAGGTGCACCAGCAGCAAAATCAACATTAGATTCGAAATTTGAGAGGTGCTATCAGAAGCCTAATTACAGCAGGGAAGAAGCTGTTCTTGAACCTGTTGGTGTGTATGTTTAAGCTCTTGTATCTTCTACCTGACAGAAGAGGTCAGAAGAAACTGTTATCGGGGTGGGAGGGGTCTTTGATGATGTTGGCTGCCTTCCTGAGGCAGTGGGAAGTGTAGATGGAGTCAATGGATGGAAGGTTGGCTTGTGTGATGGACTGGGCTGCGTTCACAACTCTCTGCAGTTTCTAATGGTCCTGGGCAGAGCAGTTGCTATACCAAGCTGTGATGCACCTGGATACAAAGCTTTCTATGGTGCACATGTAGGGTCCTTATGGACATGCTGAATTTCCTTAGCCTCCTGAGGAAAAAGAGGTGTTGTTGTGCTTTCTTGACCATTGCATCAATGTGTAAAACTCCATATATATAAGGCTAAAGGTAGAAGGGGCTGCTGGTGTGGTGCAGTGGTAGTGTCTTTACCTCTGAGCAAGGAAACCCAGCTTCAAGTTTCACCTCTTGTTATGCATCTAGCACCAGACATGTAATGTCACGTTAGGGGGGGGTCAAAATGCAAAGGATCATCATATGGCTTCAAGATAAAATTTGGCCGTTGAAGTAATGAAAAGATGGATGACATTTTTGGAGCATTGGTAGTGTCCCTACCTTTTGTGCCAGGATGCCTGGATTCAAATCCCATCTGTTCTGGAAGTGTATCATAATATTGCTGTATAAACTGACTAGAAAATATCTACAAAGCTATAGTGCACCTGCTGGAAAATGGGAATAGAATAGATGGATGTTTAATGACAAGCACAGCCTTGATGGGCTGAATGGCCTTTTTCAAAGCTGCAAAAGCTCAATGGCTCTATCAGAAAACATCTCATTGAATGTCAGAGCAGATTTGATGGGTCAAATGGCCTGCCTTAGCTACTACATCTTCAGGTCAAATGGCTTCTAAAAACAACCAGAATGTGAAGGATGTTGTGTCAAAATCGTCATGTCTATTGTGTTAAGGTAGAAAAAAATCTTTACAGGATTCACAGGAGTTGTTAAATGCATATCAGAAAGGAAGTCATAATTTTTGTTTGTGTCTGAACACAACATGCGTATCAAGTCTTAGCAATTTTTTTTTGATGCACCATCGAAAGCATCCTATCTGGATGCATCACAGCGTGGTCTGGCAACAGCTCAGCTCATGACTGAAGGAAAATACAGAGGGTTATGAACACAGCCCAGTCCATCACATAAAGCAACCTTCCATCCATTGACTCCATCTACACTTCCCAGTGCTTCAGGAAAACAGGCCACATGATCCCAGACCCCTCGCACCCCGGTTAGACTCTCACCCACCCTCTTCCATCGGGCAGAAAATATAAGAATTTGTAGACACGTACAAACAGATTTAAGAACTGCTTCACACTTTCTCTGCAGCTGTACCATTGTATTCCTCACTCTGCTCTATAACCCTGACGCACTTTGATCTGCCTGTACTGCACAGTAAAACACTTGTCACTGTACCTAGGTACATGTGACAGCAATAAATCAAATCAAATACTTGCACACAGCATTCCAACATCTTACAGAAAACCTTTAAGAACATCTTTACAAATTGTGTGGTTTTTTTGGATGAATGGTAAACACCAACTTGTCTTTATTTCGCATCTTTATTGTCGCAAAACAGTCCAAGTTGCATCACATAAGTGCCAACTGACTGAAACTTTGCAGAGAGCTACATACAGTGATATTAGGACAAGGCACCAAACCTTGGGATAGGCTTAAGGAAGCATTTTGAAGGAGATGAGTGAGGTCGAGAGGCAGAGAGGTGTGAGGGAATTCTAAGCTTAGGCAGCTGAAGACTGATCACCACTGGTGGAGTAAATAAAAGAGGTCAGAGATTGAGAAGAACTCAATGGGATGTTCGTGACTAATTTGACTGCAATGATAGGTGTTTAAGCACCAAATCCCAAATTTAGTTTGAAATAAAGACAGAAAATGCTGGAAAAACTCAGCATGTCTGACAGCATCTGTGGAGAGAGAGATCAACAAAACAAGTGTGATGTGGCACTTCCTTGGAACACAAATTTAACACAACTTTTAACTTTTCTCTTTATTTCTTTATTTTTGAGGCTTATCTTTGTCAGCACCTAAGATTTGCACCTGGGTAAAATGTATCAAAATGATATTGTGTGTGGTATAATGACACATTTCACTGAACATGGTCCTTGTGTACAACGTGCCAATACAGCTAATGCTAATTCTAGCTTCCTCCATCAGGATGACTATTATGCAGGAGGCTAAATAAGGTGAAAAAAAAGGGACTGTGTTCTGCAGGGAAACTGGAGCATTTCTTTGGGATTTAAAGGGATTTATAATTCACAGCTGACAAGGCAGTGGATTTACCCACACACTTATTAATAACAATATTAAACAGAGACTTTCACACAAAAAAGTATTTTAAGATAGCTGATCACTTCATTTTCAAAATTCATTCTCAACACATGAAAATCACTAACAATAAAGACTGATATTTATTCTGCATCCTCAATTGTTCTTGAAGGGTGATGGTGGGAATCTTCACAAATCATGGCAGCCTGTGTATTGAACACATTCACACAAGAGCTGCTGGGAAGGGAGTTACTGAACACATTCACACAGAGCTGCTGGGAAGGGAGTTACTGAACACATTCACACAGAGCTGCTGGGGAGGGAGTTACTGAACTCATGCAGACAGAGCTGCTGGGGAGGGAGTTACTAAACACATTCACACAGAGCTGCTGGGGAGGGAGTTACAGAACTCATGCAGACAGAGCTGCTGGGGAGGGAGTTACTAAACACATTCACACAGAGCTGCTGGGGAGGGAGTTACTGAACTCATGCAGACAGCACTGCTGGGGATGGAGTTACTGAACACATTCACACAGAGAGGTTGGGGAGGGAGTTACTGAACACATTGACACGAGCTGCTGGGGAGGGAGTTACCAAACACATTCACACAGACCTGCTGGGGAGGGAGTTACTGAACACATTCACACAGACCTGCTGGGGACGGAGTGACTGAACACACTCACACAGAGATGCTGGAGTGATGGTTACTGAACACTTTCACACAGAGCTGCTGGGGTGGGAGTTACTGAACACATTCACACAGACCTGCTGGGGAGGGAGTTACTGAACACTTTCACACAGAGCTGCTGGGGAGGGAGTTACTGAACACTTTCACACAGAGCTGCTGGGGAGGGAGTTACTGAACACTTTCACACAGAGATTCTGGGCAGGGAGTTACTGAACACATTCACACAGAGATTCTGGGGAGGGAGTTACTGAATACATTCACACAGAGCTGCTGGATTGGGCGCTACAGAACACATTCACTCAGAGCTACTGAGTACAGAGTTAATGAACACATTCACACAGAGCTGCTGGGGAGGGAGTTACTGAACACATTCACTCAGAGCTACTGAGTACAGAGTTAATGAACACATTCACACAGAGCTACTGGGGAGAGAGTTGCTGAACACGTCCACTCAGAGATGCTGGGAGGGTTTAACAAAATACATTCACACAGAGCTACGGGGGAGGGAGTTACTGAACATAGTCACACAGACATGCTGGGAACAGAGTTACTGAACACATTCACACAGAGCTGCTGGGGAGGGAGTTTGTGAACACACTCACACAGCGCTGTTTGGGAGGGAGTTACTGAACGCATTCACACAGAGCTGCTGGGGAGAGGTTTACTGAACACATTCACATGGAGCTGCTGGTCATGGAGTGACTTGACACATTCACACAGAGCTGTTGGGGTTGGATGTGACTGAACACATTCACACAGAGAGGTTGGGGAGGGAGTTACTGAACACATTGACACGAGCTGCTGGGGAGGGAGTCACCAAACACATTCACACAGACCTGCTGGGGAGGGAGTTACTGAACACTTTCACACAGAGCTGCTGGGGAGGGAGTTACTGAACACTTTCACACAGAGCTGCTGGGGAGGGAGTTACTGACACATTCACACAGAGCTGCTGGGGAGAGAGTTAATGAACACATTCACACAGAGCTATTGGGGAGGGAGTTACTGAACACATTCACACAGAGCTATTGGGGATGGAGTTACTGAACACATTCACACAGAGCTATTGGGGAGGGAGTTACTGAACACATTCACACAGAGCTGCTGGGGAGGGAGTTACTGAACACATTCACACAGAGCTATTGGGGAGGGAGTTACTGAACACATTCACACAGAGCTATTGGGGAGGGAGTTACTGAACACATTCACACAGAGCTATTGGGGATGGAGTTACTGAACACATTCACACAGAGCTGCTGGGGAGGGAGTTACTGAACACATTCACACAGAGCTATTGGGGATGGAGTTACTGAACACACTCACACAGAGCTATTGGGGAGGGAGTTACTGAACACACTCACACAGAGCTATTGGGGATGGAGTTACTGAACACATTCACACAGAGCTGCGGGGGAGGGAGTTACTGAACACATTCACACAGAGCTATTGGGGAGGGAGTTACTGAACACATTCACTCAAACCTGCTGGTCATGGAGTTACTGAACACATTCACACAGAGCTGTTGGGGTTGGATGTGACTGAACACATTCACACATAACTGCTGGGAAGGG